>NW_004797588.1:638605-639697 GCF_000002075.1 Aplysia californica | reverse complement strand
CCCAACCTCCTTCCCCGCCTCACACACACAAACTCACACATGCACGTTCACTCATTCTTCACGCGAATGATAGCATCCGCCCATCCACCTGGCTACATGCATAAAGTACATGTCATGTGACTCGGTGTATCTGACACTGTCATCTGAGTCCGACGTCACCCTATCCGTGAGCTGACACCCAGCATGGGCTTTATTCTTAGTAGTATCTTTTAATTTTGGGTTCAGAAACGTCGGGAGTGGAATGGCATACGGTGGGGGTGTCCTTGGAAAAATGAAAAATAAAAAAAGATTCAGAAAGGATTTGACTTTGTTCAAAGGGCTAAATGCGCCCTGAAGACATGACTTCATTATAAGAAAAAGGCTCTCAAGACGCCGAAACCTTTTCATTCCTAAGGACTTTCCCATTGAAGACATAATGAAATAAAAATGTGCAACCACATGAATGTAATTGAAAGTAAGACGATGAATGGTTTAAGACAGTCAAAGACCAAAGCAGAGTAATTTAGTTAAGTAAAAAAGATTTGCTGAAACAATATTATGTAGAAGTGTTCTATCTTTTCGATGTAAATAAATTGTTCTTGTTCTTAAGCTTCACTTGCAATTATTTTGAAAAATCGTTAATCATGAACGAGTGAATGAACGGATGAATGTATTATCTTTACCAGTGCTTCTCCAAAGTTATCATTTAGATCCATACGTCTGGTGTCTGGGATGAGGGGAAATGAAGTGTTATGAAGCTCAGGAATCATGTCTGATCACCTCAGTCCCCCCCCTCCCCCTACCCGGCATATTGCTGGCTGGAAGTGACGCTATCACAGGCCACCAGCCACCCTGCCGAGGGGACATCGCCGTTTCTGTGATCTAAGACGGGTGATAACTCTTTTCATCTTTTCCTGGTCAGGTACTCTGTAATATTATGACGGCGTTAATAACACCAATAACAATATAAATAATAAATAATAAAGAAACAACCCAAAAACAAAACAAACAGGACATAAAAAAACCAACCCGAAAGAACTGGCAGAGAATTCTTGTCTGCTGATGCAAAGACAGGCTTGGACACATACTTACCCTCTTGTATGTGATTTTATA
>NW_004797588.1:635385-637938 GCF_000002075.1 Aplysia californica | reverse complement strand
GGGTTGCATATTTACGAATAAATAAATCACTGGTCGGTTGGTTGATTTATTGCATAATGGATCGTGTCTCCTCCTGTCTTTCATGTTTCTATGGGATTCGTTCGCGGTGCCCATGATGTGTAGCCTGTCTGTTGCAATCGGGGAAGGCGACGCTTTGAGCACCGATGCGAAGTTAAGAGACGTGTGTCAAGGGTTAATGAAGACTGGATGATGGAGGTGATGAGGTGGGGGAGGTCATAGGTCATTTGGGAGAGAACGAGGGTGGAATGGAAGAGAAAAGGAGGAGTATTGTCACCCTGGAAGTGTCTCCCACTGGTGTATTGTAGATTGCGTATGAGATTATGAAATTATCATGTGTATGTGTAGGGGAGGAGTGGATGTGTACGTGTGTTTGTGTGTGTGTGTGTGTGTGTGTTTGTTTCTATTTGGCCTTTTCAATATTATTCAAATCACTCTCTGTCCGTCTGTCTGTCTGTCTGTCTGTCTGAATCTTTTTTGTGTTTCTGTTTGTGTCTCTTTGTCTTCTTTTCATTGTCGTATCTATATGAGGAATTATTTTATGAGTACAATGTATCTCCGTCTGTCTACTTGAACGTTGTATCTCTCTTATCTCGGATAAACCCTGGCAGGCAGAATTGAAGAAGCCCGCCTCCTAAATGTTCAAATTGTGTCCATGGGATCTACAAGTACGTCCCCCGCCACTCTCTCTCTCTCTCTCTCTCTCTCTCTCTCTCTCTCTCTCTCTCTCTCTCTCTCTCTCTCTCTCTAAGACACACACACACACACATCTACACACACAAACATACACACAACACACAAAGAATTCTTCCACGAATTAAGTTCTTAGTAACAGTACGATCTGACCAAGCTGGTGCAGTGACACGCGAAGTCGCTGTGTGTGTCCAGACAGCCACACTCGACAACACTTCCGCTTCCCCTCCAGGCTATAATTATCTATTCGACGAGAGTTACCGGCCCTGAACAATGCGCCAGACAGGGGGCGTTGCTCTTGCCGATTGATCCAATCAGAAACGAGATGCTCCCGCCGTTCTTTTCCCCGTGTCGCTTAGTGTGATGAGTTTAATCATCATTATTATAGCTTGGCGCTCCTCGCGACCGCCGAAACATGGAGAACGTCAGAGCTGAGGAGAATGGAGACTCTTGTGGGTGCTTGAGGGGACGCTTGGCAGATGCTACAAATCTACTGGTCAAACCTGCTCTACTGAAATAACGACTTCCGCACCCAGAATTTGTCTTGCGCTTTTTCACTACGTATTACGCTCTGTGTTATCATGATTACTCTCCCCTATAATTATTTTGCTCAGCTCTAAATGCCACACGTGCGGTCCATTGCCAGCTGTTCTTTCTTCTTCTCATTATTTCCTCTTTGATACATTCAAAGGACTCAGATACATTCAAAGGACTGAGTACTGAGTGAGTACCAGGGCCTGTAGTGTAGCGGTAAGGCATTTCGCTGTCGCACGCCGGAGACCTGAGTTGATTTATCCAGTGGGAAGACTTTTTTTTTATCGAGTATCACGGTCTTTCTGCTGGAATGTTGTATTCCTCTCAGCCCGGGTTGGCCCTGACAGTCAGGTTCGGAAGCCAGCGTCTAAATGATCTAAATTGTATCTGTGGCGGCATTTGTGAAAACACTTACCGTAAAAAGGGAACTAAATGTGGGTGATTGGAGGACGTCAGTTATAAGCCTTCTTTTTCACGATCTCTTTTTCTTAGCTTCTATATTTGTATTTGTCTTCTTGCTTTTACACAGCACTAAATGGGCATCATGGTGACGATACGTATCTCACTAACGCAAACGAACAAAGAACAACGACTGAAAGCTTCTGAGAGTTATTATTTATACATCCACCTTATTTTTGTCTCTGTCTATTCCTCCATCATCTTCGACTGCCAGACGGACAAACAAATCGTGTGCTCTGCTCTTTCTCCCATTTATGCGTCGATTTGTAAACTCCCATCAAGTGTGCTGCTCAACATTTTCCCTCTTTTTTGTATTGTGTTTATATTTTTCTGTTCCTCTCTCTCTCTCTCTCTCTCTCTCTCTCTCTCTCTCTCTCTCTCTCTCTCTCTCTCTCTCTCTTTCTCTACTGAGAGAAAATTACCCCCCTCATCCTCTCCAGCGACAATAAATATGAGCAAGAATGAGTCTCATTTCACTTTCACGAAAACGTGTATTTTTATGACTATTTATGAATTATCGATAATCCCAAAAAAATTATAGTATTGCAAATTTCAATGGTAAAACAGACGTGCATGCGTGAAAAGGTGCCTGTTTATGATGGAAGGGGGGGGGGGGTGAGTTTAATTATGGAAAGATTAGGTTCTCTTTTGGTTAAATTTGTATACAAAAACGTCTCTTCAAAAGTGTTCTTCATTTTGTTTTAACTTTTAAGATATCGAAATATTATTTCCATACTTAACGTGTGGCACAATGGTAAACTACTTGCTCGAGGGGAAAGACTGCCATCTCTCTAATCGGTCTTTAGCCTTCATTCTCTCTCTCTCTCTCTCTCTCTCTCTCTCTCTCTC
>NW_004797588.1:633979-635285 GCF_000002075.1 Aplysia californica | reverse complement strand
CTCTCTCTTTCTCTCTCTCTCTTTCTCTCTCTCTCTCTCTTTCTCTCTTTCTCTCTTTCTCTCTCTCTCTCTCTTTCTCTCTTTCTCTCTCTTTCTCTGTTTCTGTGGTTCTATGAATTGCTCTCATTTTCTCTCTGTCTTCCTCTCTTTGTTCCTCTATGTTTCTCTCTTTTTTTTCTCTCTTTCTGTCGCCCCACCCCCCTCCCCCTGTCGTTGTTTCTGTTGTAAAACTGATTTGGATACGCAAATATAGACTGTGTGCCTGTCAAATGATAATGGTGTTGCATCGTGTTAATTCTAGCACCCTAGTGACCCCCAGAACTACTGATAGCAGCATTTAGCAGAGTGCAGACATAACTCTCGATTTACTTGCTCTTTGTTCAAGACTGCGCAAAGCGCGAAAATTTCGTCTTCGCGAAAAAGTTTCCTTTCACAGTACCCGAAACGGTATCGCTGATGGGAACCGTGAAACCTTAGGAATAACTCTGCCAATCACCACCTCACGGACTCTTCCAGACAGTTAAGTCCCGCGCGATTGCTTATCTATTCCGTGAGATACTCGAGCATTATTCCTCTCACTGTTGTACGGATGCAGAAGCCACGCTGAGTAGTTAACTCACGTTGGGGACGTGCGTATTTTAGTTGATTCGACAGGGTAGGAAATTTTTTTTTTTTATTTCGTTTGTTTTGTTGTGTTTTTTAAATAGTTTTTTCTGTTTGTGTTGGGGTTTTTTTGGAGGGCGGGGGTAAAAAATAACACAACTTCATTATTCATACAGATTTTTTTTTTCCAATTCTGTTTTTCTTTTCAAGTTTAGACTTTAAAAGGCAGGCCACACTATTATTACCATAAATTATGCAAATTAATGGTTCAAATTATGGTGGTTTGATATAATGTGCCGGAACATTGCCTTTAGTTTGCTGGTGGTCGGACATATGTTTCCGCTTCGTCCTCAAAGAGTGAAGTCTGAGTATTGAGCTAGCTATTACGGTAAATTCAAATTTTCTTTCTCTTGACTTTTGGTTCTATAATGATCTACGCCATCAACAATTCCTTGAAAGTGGGTGGTTTGCGGGTGCTCTCGTGTGGTTTGCTCCTTCTTATCTATCAAACATCTATCGTCCTTATCTCCCCTTCTTCTTTTTTATGTTTGTTACTCTCTTGTAACACCTCTAATCTTCTGGCGCTCGTCATATGACCTTATGCAGTTGCAAGCGCCGTGAAACCTCTACTTTAAAAAATTCCTTGAACTCTTCAAGAGCATATCACACCAGAGCACCCACCAACCAGCCTCTGTATGCTCTC
>NW_004797588.1:631741-632541 GCF_000002075.1 Aplysia californica | reverse complement strand
TGTGTGTGTGTGTGTGTGTGTGTGTGTGTGTGTGTGTGTGTTTGTTGTCTTGCCTGTGAATTGCTGTGTGTGTATGTGGTGTTACCGTTTGAATGTGACTGGGTATGTGTATTTTTCTATTTATATTATACACTGACGGTAAAAAAGCCAGTTTTTTTATTGTTGAACAATCTAGGGTTTTTTCAGTCTTTGCGCTTTTTCTTTCACGTAAGCAGTTTGTATAAAAAGTACGTCATGCCGTAAAAATAACATTTTGGTGCTTTAATAATTGGTGTTCACAGCACTAACATTTAAAAAATAGAATATTTGCATTGTTTTCTCAATTTCGTAGCGGATTTTTTCTGTTCTTTGTTTATTAACAACGTTTAGGTCTTTGTTTATAAAAAATGGCGTTAATATTTGATCATTGTCACACACGAGAAAGATAGTTCATGTAACTCAATATCTGAGAAATCCTGCAATTAGTATGCTCCGTGCGTTTCTACTGCTGCCAGGACATACGAGTTCAGTTTTTGTTGACGCCCCGTGGTCGAGAAAAGAATTGCCGATTTTCTGGTGTGGGGGTGGAAGGGATGTGACGACGGCACTATGACAACTTATTCAAGTACCAAAATGTTTTTGTTTTGTTGGGTTTTTAAAAAAGATTTAGGTCTACTTTTTGAAGTACTTAGTATACCCTCGTGTGGAAGATCAATCGTCAAGATCGAAAAGTTTTTTTTTCCAACGCAATCAAAAAGTGGTACCTTTCTTTTAATCACATGGATGTATTTGTGTGTGTGTGTGTGTGTGTGTGTGTGTGT
>NW_004797588.1:628850-630402 GCF_000002075.1 Aplysia californica | reverse complement strand
ACACACACACACACACACACACACACACACACACACACACACACACACACAAACACATATATACACACACGCACTATTTTTTCTCACCTACCGTACGGTTTTATTATCTTTTCCCCTCTTGTAAGTGTCAGCGGTTTAATCCCCAGAGGTCTCATCAGTACACAGTTCCAATATTTCCACGCGGCAGATAAATCACACCTTGGTACATAGATAAGAAAGCTTAGAAGGCAGATATAACAAACAGGGGAATTTCTAGCTAGGGGATCATAGCAGCCTTTTGTCCCCGGACCGTATCGTGTCTAGAAATAATAGAATGCTTACTCATAACAGAACGGGGTGGTGGGGCTTTGAGTGTGTTTTGGGACTGACAGAAACACACAAAAAAGGAAATTCTGAAGACAGACAAAACTTTTAAAATTTTATATGTGACACAGTTTTAAAAAGTACATAATGTACCATAACGACAGTTTAAGAGTGTGTTGAAGTCTATATCCGAATTGTAAAAAAAGAAAAGCAAAAATTATGCCCTGACGTAAAATAGCGTCTCTACAGGGGAGTGCAAAGTCTCCAAGTGCAAATGAGTTCCAATCAAAAAGCGCTGGTAACATTGCGAGGTTCTCGCTATTGGAATAATAATATCCTTTTCTTTATCTACCCTTTTGCCTTCTGATCTACACGTGTGACTGGTTGACACCTAGCATACATTTCTGAAAACAATCAAACGTGTTCTATCGTCCGCCATTGTTAGACAATCACCTGTACAAAGGGCGACTTCTTATTGCCTCCTTTCGCTTTTCTTTTTGACATTATAATGATACGCCCATCTGTCTGGGAGAGCCACTTTTCTATTCGGCAATGAATGGTGTGTCTTAGACAAATTCGATTGTAGGTTACTTCGTCTGTGCCAAGGTCGAAACCCTTCTTCAAGCTCAATCATCTGAAACAACAAACCAAAACAAACCAAAAGAAAAAGAAAAATAACAAATATAAAAGAAAAGAAACAGACAAATTATTCTGCCTGCTATCCCGCGCTCCTCCCAAACCGGTATCCCCACACACCCTCCGTAGGTGGTTGGCGGGTGCTCTGGTGTGGCTTGCTTCTTCTTTCCTATCAAACATCTATCGTCCTTATCTCTCCTTCTTTTTTGTGTAACTATGTTACTTTCTTGTAGCTCATCTATTCTTCAGCACTTATATGACCTTGTTGTGTTGCAAGTACCGTACAATTCATACTAAAACGAACACTAACACACCGACCACCTCTTTCTTCCTCATCTTCCCCTTTCCAGTTTCTCTCCTGGACCCAGGCACCACCCCCACCCCCTCCCCCACCCTCCCTACCAACCTCCGTTCACACGTCCGCAGTATAATCAAGCACGTATTGTATTACCTTTCCGACATCAAAGCGGCCGATGGCTTACAAGTGCCCCAGAGAATGGCAACCATTGACTAGGTTCGACAGATTGATTTATCGGTCCATTGAGAAACCTGACCATGTGGATTTTCTGGCTCTCCTCCACCCCTTCTTCTCCTCCATCTCTCTCTCTCTCTC
>NW_004797588.1:626428-628668 GCF_000002075.1 Aplysia californica | reverse complement strand
CTCTCTCTCTCTCTCTCTCTCTCTCTCTCTCTCTCTCTCTCTCTCTCTCTCACTCACTCAATGTAAGGAGTTTAATTTTTGTAACAATCAACCATTCACATTTTTGTAAAAAGAGAATTAAAAAAAAATTATTCACAAATTTCATTAGGTGCCATGGACTAAGGTGGTATGGCGTAGAGACAGTGTGTGGGAGTTGAGGCTTTGGATTTGTTCTGCCACTAAGACTGTTTAAAGATTCGTGCGTCTCTCGTGACACTTTGGCGACGAGTGGCATTAACAATTCAGGTTGCACGCCTCTAGAATAAACATCATTTATTATTAAGATATCCTAAAAGCAGGAAAACAAATTTGCTTATGACCCACAGTGTTATAATTGTATAGCCTGTAGCACAAAAAGGATATTAATTTGAAACCTTTCAATCAGCAACGAAAGACACATTCTCAATCCAAAATTATTTTTTTCACGATTTCGTTGTATAACCTACTTGGGGACTAATGTAAAATAAAATATCTTACTGATAAAGATGTATATTACTATTTGTAGAGATTAAAGTTTGAGATTGAGTAAACGGAATAACATCGATACCATAACCATCAATTAATGTAAGGGAAAAAAAACAAGACCGAAAGAGTGAAATGTATGGGGAAAAAACAAATAAAAGAAGTAGGCTTGCCGGTGGATCCCTCCAACCAATCGCATAAAATCATGAAATGCACAAGATGGATGTTAAGATAATATGTCATAATTATATTTGCTATACAGGCAGGAAAATGTCCAATTTTCCTGTTCGATAAATCTTGTCTCAAATGTATTTCGGGCGCTCTCGTGATGAGAAGTTATGGCGTTTGCCTCTCATTCAATAGGTCCCGGGTTCGAATCCAAATATGGAGTGAACATTTTCTTCTCTAAAATGTTCCCCTTTCACCCCCTTTTCTGTTCTCTAACAATGTTCTGTTGTCTGCTTTCGTCTCCACTTTCTGCCCCCACCTCCTCACCTCCTTTTCTCCCTCTTTTGGGCTCCTGACTCTTTCTGCAACAGCCTTTCTATTGCTACTCCTTGGCTCCTTCTTACTGCTGTCTTTCAGCCACACCCCTGATCTTATGGTAAGTAAGATCTAAAACTTAGCCTTCTCAGATATGGGCGAAAAATGTAGGAGCTCCCGTGTGCAAGTTGCGCACGTTAAAGATCCCTTGGTGGTCCAAATCGATAAGAGAAGGCTTCGATCCCCACCCAGGCAAAATTTAAAATTTCCTTCCTACTGAAAATGTTTAATGTGTCCCACGCGCTCATATGACGTTATGCAGTTGTGAGCGCCGTAAAACACATACAAAAATAACAAAACACAAAAAACTATATTTCGGCCACAGTGTTCTGTAGGACAGACATCCCGGGTTGGGGCGCGTGACACATCTAATCAGATCCCTCCCGGACCAGCCCGAGTGTCTACTGTTGTGGTCATTAAGTGTGACGTCATCCATGTCCTTGTGGTAGTACGGTGTGTAGAATGTCCTGTCACTCGCTTCCCTGTCAGGTAAACACAGACCTGTCGTCGGACACTGGTCAAGCTTGTGTGGTCAATTTCTCTCCCACCTACCCTTGAAGATAGTCGGCTCGTCAATTAGTTCAGCACAAAGGTACACTATTGTTAGTACCCGTATTGGACAGGTTGCTATTGCTCTTACTTCAGCGCTCTAGTTATTACTGTTATTATCGTATTAAACAGACAGGAATGCAAACCAACTGACCTACCGACCGACAGACAGACATACAGATGGACGGACAGGCGGACGGACGGACGGACGGATAGACAGTCGGGCGGAAAGACAGTCGGACGGACGGACAGACAGACAAACAGACAGACTAACAGACAGACATCAAACAAATGAAACAATCAACAGGAAGACAGACGGACGCACACCGTATCTAGAGAAGATTTAACTTTTCAGCCTGGAAATATGCCGTTGATATCTTTCAGTTTTAGAAGAAAGAAATTTACCCCCTGGAGCTTCTAACATGAGCTTTATCTTGTCAATGTGGTAATCCAGAGCACAGTTAAGTATGCAATTCTTTATGGATGATGATTTTTTTTTTTTTTTAGCGAAAACATATCTTAATAATTGCGTTTCCTTGCGTAAAATGGATCTTAATATTTTATGTCCCTTTCGTATTCAAATGACTCATGAAATTTCTCACTGCTATAGCCGAATGACGATGCACCCCCCCTACCCCATGCACGCA
>NW_004797588.1:621759-623776 GCF_000002075.1 Aplysia californica | reverse complement strand
CCCCCACCCGACAGTCCTGTTTTACCATCCTTCTTTTTTCTTCTTTCCCCTGGTGTACTGGTACTGCGCACCTCTGCGTATATCGCTTGTTCCAACAGATGCTGGGTGTCCAGAAGTGAAAGTGAAAATCTCTTGTTCCTGGTTAGACTACCAGGGTAGAGATAGAAAGTGAAAGCACACAGTTGTTGCCTTTTTGTTGTTGTTGTTGTGGTTGTTGTTGTTGTTGTTGTTGTTGTTGTTGTTGTTGTTGTTGTTGTTGTTGTTGTTGTTGTTTTTGTTGTTTTGCAAAGAGGGATCAATAAAGTGTATCTCGTTTACCTTGTCTTACAACGACAGTAAAGAAAGACATTAATTTAATACGCCAGAGATACTAAGTAATGTACTTTCTCTTTTCTTTGCTTTTTCCTTATCTTTGAAGACCGAGTTCAGTCACTCGCAGCTAAACGATGTCTTTGGATTGTCTTTGTCCACTGGTACTTAACAAACAGAAACCGCTTGTACCTAGTAATATGAGGGGGTTCACGTGGCCTAGAGGGTAAGGTGTTGGCCTCTCATTCAAAGGTCCCGGGTTCGATTCTGGGTAGTGACCGAAAAATTTTCTTTTCTAAATTTGTCTCCTTTCACCTAATTTCCTGCTCTCTAGCAATGTTCTGTCGTCTGCTTTCGTCTCCTCTTTCTCCCCCCACCCCCTCATCTCCTTTGCCCCTTCCTCTGGGCTCCTGATTCTTTCTGCAGCCTTTCTACTGCTACTCCTTCGCTTCTTCTTACTGGTGTCTTTCAGCCACCCCCCCTGATCTTCTGGTAGGAAAGGGCAAGGGCGAAAAATCTCGGAAAGCCCGTGTGCAAGTTGCGTACGTTAAAGATCCCTTGGTGGTCTAAAATCGATAAGAGTAGGCTTCGGCCGCCACCCGTGCAAAATTCAAAATTTCCTACCAACTGAAAATACTAGGTGTGTCCCGCGCGCTAATATGACCTTATGCAGTTGCGAGCGCCGTAAAACACTTTACAAAAGCAAAACAAACAAATGTAATACGAGCTTGTACATATAAGCGCGTTTGAACATATTATATGGGATTTATAAAGAGGAATTGCTTCGTTTTAGTCGTGTAACCCCTGAAGACCTACACGACCAACTTAACACTGAACTGTCTCTCATTCCTTATTGTTTCAATTCCTTTTGGTACACACAGGGCAGTGGCCGTTTTTGTTCATATTGATTGATATCATTTACATATTTTGCGAAAACCGATTACCAGGTACCGAACTGCAGCTTAATGAAATGAGGAAAATAAGGCAATGTGCCGTTCCTTAAACTTAAACTACAGCATCCTGTCTTGCGGGCTGGAAATCGAGCACGTAAACCGTAAACATTTTTTTTTAAAATAGCTGGTCTAACACCTCTCCACTGGACTAGAATGCACCATTATGGGTTATCTATATTTCATTAAAAAATTCAATGTGTTGTAGACTATCTGAAGGTGTCGTCGTATTGAACTCCATTGTTTTCCCCTCTCAGGTCCAGGCATGTCTCCTGCTTATCTCTTCTTTGTGCCCTCATTGATTTCGGATGGTGGGCGTCGCTGGGTTTTTCTTTTCTTTTTTTTTCTCCTGTTGTTTTGGTCTGCATATCGTGCTTTTTGCTGCTCTCAATAACAGTTATCATGATCAGGTTTTTCTCTTTCCCCAAAGCAAAAGCTCTATTAGCAGGTGTAACGCTCCATAAATAAGTAGATTTTCGGGCTGAGCTTATGGCCCCATTTTCATAGTCAAGTCGACGAAAGCAGGAAATAAGAGGAGGATAAGAAAGTAAGAGATAAGGAAAGAAATGGTGGAGAAAAATAGGAAATAAAAAGAGAAAGAATGATTAATATTATGAAGAAGTAAAAAAGGGGAGCAGCAATGCACCTAAGGAATAAAAAACCACGCATACACATCTTCTCCTTGATCTCCATGTTGTTTTTCGATCTCTAGTGTGGTTCCCCCTACTGCTGGTTTGCAACTGCTCTATTTGATACCA
>NW_004797588.1:616050-617445 GCF_000002075.1 Aplysia californica | reverse complement strand
ACTCACACACACACACACACACACACACACACACACACACACACACTCACACACACACACACTCACGCACACACACGCACGCCTTCTTTCCAACGAGCCCACTTTTTCGGGCCGGGAATCCAAGACGCCCCGAGAACACGAGATCACCAGGACAGGTGATCAGACTCACTCGTGAGCTGGTACTTATTTCTTCTAGCCCGTATGCTTCCTTTTACCCGACATTGACAACACACTGTTCTTAGGTATTCAGCTCCGTGTCGATAATAATAATATGTCAAGAGTCTAGAGAAGTACAGTAAAGTACTGAATTAACCCTATCCGTACGTCGTGTTTTACTATCGTATCCATACGACTTGGGGAACTCTGTGCCAAAACTTTCCAAACAGGAAATTTGCTCGTTAATCTGATCCGTACACTTTGCATAGCAGTTTCAGAATGCTTTTTTGAGAAATACTTTAAAAAATCAATGAGATGTTCGCACAAGAAATATTCTAAAATGTGAAGAATATTACTCCGGGGGTACAAAATAACCCCAGGGAGTACTGATAGTGTTAAAGAGAGCTTTCTATTTGGCTCTCGCATTATCGAAACACAACGACCCCTCTCCCCTTCTTTTATTGCTAATGAAAATATTATTATCATAAAAAAATAAAATGCATATTGATATATGTGTTGAAGTAGACTCAAATGAATAAATAGGTAAATTGATGAATAGGTAAGTGAATGAAGAATTTAGTTACATTTTTAGGAGGAAGAAAATATAGATAGAAAGAACGCACACTGCGAAAGGCCATGCACAGGATGCTATTAAAAGTTGATTTTGTGAAAGCAAATTGAGACCAATCCAGATAGAGTCTAATTTTAGTCAAGATATCAAAGAGAACGAAAAACAAAACAAAACACAAGCCATCTTAGCTAGGCCAGTCTACCACTCAGCCTGGTGGGATTCCAGTCCCAGCATGCGTTTTGTTGATCCAGTGAGCGCAAGGTTTTACAGATTTCACGACCAAATGCGATCTGCGGAAAGGTCAGAGGCAAGAGGTCATCGTGGGGTCGAACGAAGCAGCGTTGAAGATCGCCAGGCGGTATGCGATGGATTCCGGTCTCCTCCCGTCTCAGCACTGGCAGCCCGGGGTCCGGTTAATTCTCACGATCAATCATACGGCAGATTCTTGACTGTCATGCCTTTGTTCTTTGTCTCCATCAGTTGTCTTCCTTACCCAGGCCTCTGTCTCTTCTTATGCATGTCTGTCGGTCCGTCTTTCTTTGTCTGTCTGTCTGTCTGTCTGTCTGTCTGTCTGTCTGTCTGTCTGTCTGTCTGTCTGTCTGTCTGTCTAGTCTCTCTCTGTCTCTCTCTCTCTCTCTCTCTCTCTCTCTCTCTCTCTCTAAATTTAT
>NW_004797588.1:612306-613819 GCF_000002075.1 Aplysia californica | reverse complement strand
TGGAGGGCACCACTGGTATGTCCTACTTCTTTTCTTTCCCTCTGTTGTTTTTGTCTGGCTTTTCCTCAGCACTATATGACCGTTATTGCGTCGATGTGCTTCTCTTTAATCCAATTGCTTACTTATAAAAACAATAAGGAAGAGATATGTGCATTTTCTGGGACACTTGAATAGACATAAAGGTCTGGAACATCTTGCTTTCACAGGATAATAGAAGGCAAAAAACGACAGGGGTAAACCAAGAACTAGAAAGCGAGTATAACTAACTTTAGTAACAGTAGACTTGGATAGATCAATGTGTACAGTTATACTATGTACTCGCTTATTTTTTCTGAACTGTTGTCAGATGGTTGTTGGTACCCAACTCAACAAATTGAGACAATACGCTCGTAGTTTGTTTTTCTTGTAGTTGTAGTTGTTGTTGTTGTAAAAAACTGCGGCATTTTTTTCATCACTTCAAAGTTATTTTGTATACGACATTAGCTCAGCAGATGCCATGCTGGACTAAGGACCGGATAGCCATGATTCGAATTCTCTACTGTTTGTTCTGAACTTGGGTTGTTTTGGCTCGTTACCACTCAAATGGACGTTAAATTCGGAGGTCTCGCCTTTTAGTTTTAGATTATATCATTATATTGAAAATGACGTTAAAATTATACAGTTTCACTTTTTTTCCTCAAGGTTATTATAATTAGAAATTATGCCGTATCCTGATTTTTACCTTATAGTGTCAATTGGTAGACCTTGTTAAAATGAACCTGAACTTCTTGAACTACGACATAAAATATTCTACAATTCCAAGCGGTCTTAAGTCTCGTAAGATGCTCACCCGTTTCAAGTAGAGCAAATTTTTCAACACGCTTTTGGGATTTGCTGTAATGATTGTACTTAATATATAAGCTATTTTGTATTGCTGCATTCGTATCGTGAACCAGACTAAAAATAAAAAAAGGCGTGCACATGAATCTAGATCTACAGATAGCTAGTATTTAGTATCTGTCTGTCTGTCTGTCTGTCTGTCTGTCTGTCTGTCTGTCTGTCTGTCTGTCTGTCAGACTCCCTCCCTTCTCTCGAAAGAGAAAGAGAGATAGAGAGATGAAACGGGAAGGGTGATAGACGCAGGGGGTGGTGCGTGCTATCAACTAATGGGAAGGGTGTTAAAGTATCTTATGAAAAGTAACCTTTACTCTCTCCCGTATATATAGAGTTCAACAAGTATACCAATTAATGTGACCCCGTGATGCTATTTTATCAAGCAATCCTGTTTCTCTGCACTGGAACCAGTGGTTCTATTCGTGTGTAAACACATGTATTATCATTTCATCACCATGCCAGCCCGTATTTTAGAATTAAAACCTTGCTAAGGCAGCTTGACCAGTTATCGGTGATAGATTTAAATCTGGAGACAATCATAGCAGCCTTTTTGGACACAACTGGCCCGCCTTCTGATCTTACTTGTAGCTTTCTCTTTCTTATATATAGATATCTGATCATAAATGCAACATACATGCCC
>NW_004797588.1:608345-610863 GCF_000002075.1 Aplysia californica | reverse complement strand
GAGAGACAGAGAGACAGACAGACAGACAGACAGACAGACAGACAGACAGACAGACAGACAGACAGACAGACAGATTGGCAGTCAGACAGACAGACAGGCAGTCAGACAGACAGACAGACAGGCGGGCAGGCAGACAGACAGACAGACAGACAGACAGACAGACAGACAGACAGACAGACAGACGTTTCTGAAGTCAAAGTGAGATGTCTTAAATCACCGTAGTAAACAAACGGAAGGATGTGCACTACGTCCATTATTTCCCAGCTTATGAGAATCCGCCCGAACTAATCGCTAGTACTAGTAAACAGGAGTTAGCAACATTATTACTGGTGTGTCACATGGGAATCGTAAGGAACGTGCATGATGAAAGAGGCCATTAAATAAAGTGATCAATTGTCAAAAATCAACGGCATATCGTGTTTTTATGCAATGAATATAATACTATCTGATTTTTTATGTTTTCGAAAACATTCTAAGAAAAACAATTAGCGAAAACTATTTTGTGAAGATGAAGTACGAGAAAATGGTTGAAGGGGTTATATATCCTTATGAATCCTAATATCTCACAAGTAAATATGACTTTTCACTATGTACACCCATTTCTCAAATTAAGCATGTGCGGGATTCGGATCCTTTTCTCATTCACACACACAGACACATACCTGCACACAGACACACACACACACACACACACACACACACCCCCCCCCCCCCCCCTTTACACACACACATAATGTTCAGTTTCTTTGCTTTAGCTATATAGCTTCACTTTTAATGCATGATTTATAAAAACATTTAGGAATTGTATCGCTAAAGGTATGGTATTCTTGTTTTATATTTTCTCAAGGTCACCGAAATCATTTCGGAGTTCCCATGAAATAAAAATGAATTTTCACTAGTAGTGAAAAGATAGATATTAAACAGTTTTTGTTATACAGTAATTTGAAAAAAGCGCAGCAAGTGAAAGACTTCGATATGGAAAAATGAAAAAGAGAAAGTAAAGCGCAATAAGAGAAAAGCAAAGATATAAAAGACGTCTCGCCGCTCGACAACCCCATGCTGTCAACGCATCATTCATGTAATTATCTCCCCATCCCTTTGAGACTACTAGTCAGAAGGAAATTCTCGAGTTGCTCCCCGTAGACCGTCCAAGAAATAATACAGACGCAGTAAATTGCCGCGATACTTGACTTGGCGGGGATTCAAAAGACATGTGCTGTGCGTCTCTGCTCAACCAGACTCCTGTGCGATTAAGTTGTTAAAATTTCAGGGTCATCCTTCAATCTGCGGGATGACCTTGACTTTTCCCCAGTCAATATTTTTGGAGCGACGAAAGCATGCACGTTTAAGACTTCTCGATCTTGTTGTTGTTCTCTTGTTGTTGCTGCGGCTTTTGTTGTTTGTTTGTTGTTGTTGTTATTGTTGTTGTTTATGTTGTTGTTGTTGTTGTTGTTGTTGTTGTTATTGTTGTTGTTGATGTTGTTGTTGTTGTTATTGTTATTATTATTTACGGTGGGTGTGATGGTTTTTGTTCCGTGTGCGCATTGTTGGTTTAATGTTATTGTTGTTTTGTTGTTTTTGTTGTTTTTGTTGTTGTGTTTTTTTGCTGCTACATGTATTTTGCATAGGTTTACCAATCTGACCTTTTTTTTTGGTCCATGTAAATTTTTGGGGTTTTTTTTTTTTTTTACTTTGGAGTAATTTTTCAAAGGTTGAAATCATCTTCTCTCACTAACTACTTTTGAAAAATATAACTTGTCCTTAATGAATTTCCAAACTATTCCAAAGGGTGTTCCAAAGGGGTTCACAGGGTGTGAAGTCTTCTACTTGTACTTAAGTCCCATGGACTGAATGTTCTCTAGAACACTGAGAGAAAGAGAGAGGGACGGAGGGAGACAGGGGGAGGGAGGGAGAGGGAAAGATTTAGAGAGAGATGACAGAAGAAGAAGAAGAAGAAGAAGAAGAAGAAGAAGAAGAAGAAGAAGAAGAAGAAGAAGAAGAAGAAGAAGAAGAAGAAGAAGAAAACGAGTGGAGGAGAGATAGATCAAGGAACTTAACAAAAACAGAAATTCTGTATATCAAAGAGCGAAAGTTGTGTGGTCCGTTGTGTCTGGTATGAAGGCGGTCAGATATCCCCCCGACCACCGCCGGGCCATATTGACAGAGAAAATAATACACACCAGCGTTCACACAGGACTCCCGTCCCTTCTCTAGAAAATCAACAAACGGCTTACTATGGTCACGCAAACCTAACCTTTGACCCTTGTGAATTCTAGGACTTCCGGTATGCTGACCTTTGCAGTGCGTTTTAAGTTTGTACGTTAAGCGTGCACGCGTCTCTCAGTGTGCGCGTGTGTGTATTTGTTTTTGAGTGTGTGTGTGTGTGTGAATGCGTGTGTATTTGTGTGTGTGTGTGTGTGTGTGTGTGTGTGTGTGTGTGTGTGTGTGTGTGCGTGTGCGTGCGTCTTTGCATGTGTGTGTGTATGTGTGTCCGTGTGTGTGTGTCTGAGTGAGTGAG
>NW_004797588.1:606460-607816 GCF_000002075.1 Aplysia californica | reverse complement strand
CCCCCCATCTATTTTGTGTTTGTTATTCGTTTGTAACACCCCTAATCTCCGGCACTGATATGACCTTATTGTGTTGCAAGAGCCGTAAAACGCTTACTAAAACTAAGCTTAGACGACCGAGGTACATTTAGTACTACACACACACAGACACTGATGACAATGGTAGTTATTCAAACAGCGAGTATAATGGAATATTGGTGGGTGTTGCTGTTTAGCCAAGCAAGTCTCTATGCAGGGGATGCACTTGATAGTGAAACTATTTTTATTCAAGTCAAATCAAATGTCGCATTGTTACAGTGACGATGGTGAAGATAATGATGACGAGGGTGATGTTTGTGGTGGTGCGAAAATAACGGTAATGATGATGATGATGATGATGTTGATGATGATGATGATAAAGCCCTACAGGAGAAACGTTGAATGTCTTTTGTGCCATACATTGGTCAAAACATTACAAAAGTCTTCACTTTTTCACTTCTACAATGATGATGATGATGATTTTTTTCGTTTCCTTAATGGGCCTGACGGACTTCACGAAGAAATCTTCGAGCGAGAGCGAGGCTCTTTTTCGGCTCCATTGTCAATTATGCTTAGCGGCACCTCCACTCGTCCAAATAACTCCATTCGAATTGCCATATGTTTGATATCCTCCTTTTCATGGCCGCATCTTCGGCAACATGGGCTGAGCTCTTCATTTACAAAGTTCTTATACCATCTTAAACTCCAATGATGGTCCGGCCGCAGTCTCGCTAGCTCAACCTGGTCCCAGCGACATGTGATAGATTTTTGTTCCCGCTTATAGGAGTACCCAGAATACACATCTTCCAGGTGCTCAAAGTGGCAAGCTGTCCCCTTCACGATGGGAAGTACCGTTCTCAACGAAGACAGCCACATCCAATGGGGTGATGATGATGATGATGATGATGATGATGATGATGATGATGATGATGATGATGATAATGAGGTATACCACACTCCTGTTTGAGTCCGTTATTCCTTTTAATTAATGAGCAATGTGAGTGACCCTTGACCTGTTCTATCTCCACAGCCCTCTGAACCCCGCCTCCTGCGACACTCGTTTCGCTTGTACCACTTTCGCCGGCCTCACCGCTGTTTCGTGTGCAAGCAACTGGTCTACAATCAAGGCTCTGCATGCCAAGGTAACTAATAGACCTTTTAAAAGAACTTTAAGACTTCCCTCAATACACACGCAAAAATCACTCTTTTCCCCACCCCTACTACGACCCTTTACATATCTCTGGGTCTGTCTCTCCCTCTCTGCCTTTCTGTCTGTCTGTCTGTCTGTCTGTCTGTCTGTCTGTCTGTCTATCTGTCTGTCTGTCTGTCTCTCTCTCT
>NW_004797588.1:603518-604118 GCF_000002075.1 Aplysia californica | reverse complement strand
AGAGAGAGAGAGAGAGAGAATCGTTGTTTTTTTAAATACGCACAAACGGACACACACTCAAACTGCCTATCATGCACAGATACATACGTGCCAAAATATGCTTTAGCAAACATATATACAACCGCACAAACATATATACAACCGCACAAACACACACACTTACGAAACACAATCACTTACACACCTATACTCTCTCTTTCACACACCCAAACACGAACACACACAACATACGCGCACGCCCTCTCGCTGTGCTGAAACCTTTATTGTTTGCAGTAGTTTCTTCTGTCAACTAAGATGTTGGTAATCAACTGGCGCTGTGAAGGACCTTCGTCCTCCTTCCACACCTTGTCAATTCTTTCCCCTTCTCACATTCTCTCCATCAACACTTTTTTTTTGCTTTGCTCTCACATCCCCCTTCCCCACCTTGGTACCCGTCCATCCTCTGTTCACTTTGGTCCTTTTTTCCCTTCCCACAATTCTTACTTCCCTGCCTCCTCACTTGTACTTGTCCAATCTCTCCCTTCTCTTTCTCCACCTTGCAAAATTGTCTTTCCTCTTAAACTCTGTTCTTCGCCACTTCGTTTTTTGACGCCCCCCGCC
>NW_004797588.1:600488-601735 GCF_000002075.1 Aplysia californica | reverse complement strand
GTGTGTGTGTGTGTGTGTTGTTGTTGCTGTTGTTGTTTTGTTTTGTTTGGGGGGTGGAGGTGGGGCTCTGGGCATGGAATTAAGAAAAGCAATCGCATATATGGACAGTGCTGAAAAGCTATTAACGCCTTTCCTGGCTCCATGAATGCGCATCGGTGTCAGAGGTGTATTGTTTTGCCGTTGAACCATGCGCCCGAGGGACAGAAGCTTGAATGAATCAAACAGGGACGTACTGGATTTCCCCGTCTGTCTACTGTACCCGTAGACTTGAATTATACTTTCCTAGACCATGCACTCTCATGGCTGCCACGCTGTGCTTTCTATAAAAACTTCACCGCTCTGCACTGGCGTCCCATCAAGGGTGCCGACTAAAGGGCAAAACATCAGTCTAAATATAGTGGAGTGCACGAGCAACCTGTCCCTCCATGCTCTTCATTTGGTTCCAAAATGAGCCAAATGGTGAGCTCCATGCTGGACCGAAATTACGTCCGAGTGGATGTTTTTGGATGTTATTTTAATACGTCTACGTCCATACCTCAGTCAACTCTGGGTTGGCCTTGGCTAAAAGGTTTTAAGTAGCCTGCCTCTCAAATTAATAATCACAATTGTGTCAAAAAGGAGTAATACACCAACTTACAGTCCTTTTTCACCTTCTGTTCTTTACTTACTTCTGCCTCTCCGCCGTCGCTGTCGCCGCCAAGTTGGTGACGTCATGTGACTTCAAATACTGGTAGTGTCTGCATTGGCCTCGCTCGCACTCTTGCCCAGCCTATTAACGTTCTACCGTAAATCCAAACCGCCATGAACTAGCAACACTTTGTTCCCCTCAGTAGCGTGTGACTAGTGATAGGCGGGAATAGAACCACAAACCTACCATCCATCACCTGACCCTATCATCGGACACGTGAAATCACCGGCGACTTATCAACATCAAAGGGAGCTAATGGCTCCGCTTACTGAAACAAGAGATAACTCCGGCGACTTTCTCCTGCGGAGTTACGTGCCTTGGGTCATTCTTTGACGTTTGTTCCTTGCAAAACCAACGTATCTGTCCAACGGGTCGCTTGATTGTATGGAAGAAGACCTACGGCGAAGCATAATTTTACGGAATAATAATGTTGATCAAAAAAACCCATTCTCCCAAAATCTGTCACTCACTAAAAAGCAGGGGATACTTGTGCTGACAATTAAGAAACGTTTATCTTACGTAACAGAGAAAAGTTGTAATGTTCACAGTGCATACACAC
>NW_004797588.1:595186-597102 GCF_000002075.1 Aplysia californica | reverse complement strand
CTCTCTCTCTCTTTCTCCCTCTCTCTCACTCTCTTACTCTCTCCACATTTCCTTTTCTATCTCTTTTGTTGATCTGTCAATCTCTCCCCCTTATATTTCTCTGTAACTATCTTTCTCTCCATCACAGCCCCCCTCTTTCTCTCTCTCCCTCTCTCTTTCTCTATCTATCTATCTATTTCTCTCTCCCTCCCTCTCTGATACAATACTCAATACTCTGAAGCAGCGCTTGGGCGTTGTCTGTGGCTGTTTAAGTGCGTTACGGGTTCCAGAAACGAGTACTGAAAAAAAAGAGAAAAATCGACATGTGCGTATTAATCATAACCATATCAGTCATCTGATTTCATAGCAAAGAGGCAACTCTCACTCTCTTCTCCCTCTTACCTCCTACGTGGTATAACCCCCCCCCCCACACACACACACACAAACAAATCCACAACACCCCTCCTCCCCCTCCTCACCTCCCCTCCCCTCATACACAGCTTCGTTTATCCGCAGAGGTTTAGTTACGTAGGTAGTGAGAGATTAATCACGTTGTTATCATTCCCCCCACAAGACTTCAGTCTGCCCCCATCTTTAGTTTCAGTCATTAGCAGCCACGAGCAGCCGTGAAAAGCCGCCGCAGTTTATCTGTCATCAGAGCTGTCTCGTAACTGCTGCCTTGTTTCTTGGACCGCATTTATTTTACAGGGAAAATGATTTACGTGGTTTTCAAATCATCCGTTGTTAAAAAAAATGTCCTGCGCCCAAGCATTATAATCAAGTTACGGGCACTTTTCAGACTGTCAGTCCTCATGTATTTTTCACCTCTTGCAGTGTGCACTTAGTGGGTTTGCTCATGCTATGTTGTTTTTGTTTTTGAGTGGGGGTTTTTTTCCTAGTTGAAAAGACATTCTGATAAAATACTTTCACAGGAAAGTTGAAACATTTTATAACTCCTATAGAGGGAATCCCTGGTTTGCAACGATATAACACACAGGTAGCATGGAAAGGTTGGTTTAATCTATAATTTAATTTGTATCCCGAAATGTCTAACATCCCCCTCCTCCTCTTCTCCTTTCCATTTGTTTTCTGAGCCTAATGTCTAGATTGTGTTGATGAGGTCGTAAGACATTTACATTCAATCTCTCTGTCACTCAACCGTTCATTAAGTTATATCCCATCTATTCCAAGTTTGTGACCTTTATTTCCATCTCAGTGAAAGATGTTTGTTTGCGGTTGACAGTCTTACACTCTTCTGGATACATGAAGACTCAAGAAGACCATTCTCAAGTCGGAGTTCATCCGAACACTGCATTGAGTTAACGAAAATAATTAGAAAACTACTTAAGTCTCAATTTGTTCTCGAATCTCGAACTTAGTTATAAACATTTCAAATCAAGTTGGTATCCTGGTGGGTCTAGGACAGACAGTTAAGTAGGTTTTTGTCGTTGTTTTTTTAAATTTCTTTAAAAAAATAATTTTGTTTATTATTTGGGCATTCCAGAACACAGACTTTGACCTTTGTCTCTTTCCTTCCATACAAAACAAGTGGTTTGCCTTTTTCATATTCTTATCCCAGATCCGTGAGTGGCAGTATTAAATAACCCAATTGAAATCCATTGACCTTAAATAAACTCATCTATCGACCCGCCCCCCACCCCCTCACGAAACAAAATAAAACAAAAACAAAACAAAATAAAACAAAAACAAAACAAAAAAGCAAAAATGCAAGTAATGAAGTCTTGCCTTTCTGAAAGGAAAACACCCCCATTAAACCGCCTCAAAATTTCAACATCATAAACAAAAACAAGCTTTTTAAAAAATGAAATGAAAAAAAAAGCAAATACATGTTGACACACATATTTGATACAAATACACACACACACACATACACACACACACACACACACACACACACACACACACACACACACACT
>NW_004797588.1:592037-593669 GCF_000002075.1 Aplysia californica | reverse complement strand
CGAGGCTTGAAGAAGAAGAAGAAGAAGAAGAAGAAGAAGAAGAAGAAGAAGAAGAAGAAGAAGAAGAAGAAGAAGAAGGAGAAGAAGAAGAAGAAGACGAAGAACAAGAAGGAGAAGAAGAAGGAGAAGGAGAAGAGGAGGCGGAATAATAATAAGAAACCCTCCTTGGATAGGTGAGTGGAGCATAACAAATGAGTGTTGTAAATCTGAACACAGCCAGGGCTGTGGAGATGAGCTGGCTTCTCACCTGTGCATGTTACGCACAGGGGCATTCACTGTTTGAGGTACTCACACTTCCCTTACTGAACGCCCTTTTGTCGGAGCACCGTGTGCTCACGCGTGTGAGTGTGTGTGAGTGCGCGTGGATGAGCCTGTTTCCTGGACGGACGCCTAAAGCGTATCAAAAAGAGTCTCCACGATGTGTTTATTTTGATAGTTTGTGTAGTAGTGTTTTTTGTTAATGTTTTTATTTTATTTGGGAGAGCTTGTGTAGTTGTGCTTTTCTGCTAATGTTTTTTCCCGCTTTTTTCTTGAGTGCTCAAGAAGCACCAACAGTTTTATGCACATGGACATGCAGTTCGTCGGACAAGGTAACTTTACAGAGTTAAAATATTTCTAAATGCAGGGTTTTTGCGGGAGGAAAAAGTGGGGGTGGGAGGGGAAGGTGAGAAAAGGATTGGTTGCCATTCTTTCTCTTTAAATAGTTTGGTTTGCTGTCTCTGTATGTTTGCTTCGGGACTTGGGGTGGGGGGTCAAATAATACTTGGGTTTTGTGCGTGTTTGTCATCATTCACCATTAACATTTTTGTAACCTGTGTGTAAAGAATTGGAAAGTTGATGGAACTCCAGAAATATTCAGTAAGAGTTGTAAGCCAATCTACTTGAGCAGTAGATCTACCGGTATGCAGAGTAGTATTTTGGTTCCTAAATGATTGGCTTAGTACCATGGTGAGAGACGATTTAGCCGCCACATGTGTTCCTTCACGTGCTCCCGTCGATGTTTGCTTTTTTATTTTGACATTTTGTCGTGTTACGAAAGGTGCCTCAGAGTTTGTACAGTGTTAATCATCTAAATCATCATCATCCAGTGCCAGATCTGTGACAGACATTGGCGATCATGGTTCTCCTTTCATTCTTTTGCTCGGAAGCTCTTAAAAGAGCTACGTTTCCTTGATCTTTCCCCGTTACCCATTTGTTTAGGTTTCCTATGTAGATTGTTCTGGGCCTACCCCTGCCTAAATAAAAATAAGAAATAGACTACTGGATTAAGGGAATCTTTTAAAGCATAAAATAACAACAATCTCCCCACATCACACCCACCTTTTCCACCATCACCAGCGTCTGTATTAATAGAATTGTCGTGAGGGTCCTTATTCACAGGCCAATGCCGCATAGGACACCCATAAGAGCATAACCATTAAACTGTAAAAGCCGATAAAACTTGTCTCAGGAAAGGATGTCCAGCTTTCTCTAACCCAATTTAGCGTAAGTAAAGTTATGTAATAGTTGTATACAACGTGCTGTTGTTGTTTTTTAAATTTGTGTACAGAAAAATATAAAATTTTCACAATATTATACACAGAAAATAACCAGTGTATATTTTGATTGGCGTTGTTTGGAAAAAGAAGGGGG
>NW_004797588.1:588549-590118 GCF_000002075.1 Aplysia californica | reverse complement strand
TATATAGAGAGAGAGAGAGAGAGAGAGTATACATAATATATATACATAACATGGGTGTTCCGATAGTACAATTGTTATTGTGCTGGGCAACGGAGCGAATGACCCTGGTTCAAATCACAGCCTTGTTGTTCTTGAACTCACGTGTTTTTAGTGAAGTATAGATCTATACATATTTCTACTGCATTGAGGTGGAAAGGTGTTGGAGTGCTGTGACGGTTCCCATCTGTTTCTCTGTACTTCTTTCAGTGTTGGAAGCATCACGGATATCAATGAGAGGTCGATTTAATATAAACTGAAAACCTATTTCATGGCTTACTGTATCAAATGCTTTGGAAGAAAAAAAAGAAAAGCAGATAAAGATCAATCAGCATCGCAGTGCTCTTTTCTATAACCCATGTGGTAGAGAATATGGCATTCCACTTTCTGCCCCCACCCCCTCGCCTCCTTTGCCCCTTCCTCTGGGCTCCTGACTCTTTTTCAGCCTTTCTGCTGCTACTCTTTGCCTCCTTCTTACTGCTGTCTTTCAGCCACACCCCAGATCTTCTGGTAGGATATATCTACACCTGGACTTTTCGGACAAGGGCGAAAAATCTCGGGGACCCCGTGTGTAAGTTGCGCACGTTAAAGATCCCTTGGTAGTCCAAAATCGATAAAAGAGTAGGCTTCGGCTGCCACCCGGGCAGAATTCAAAATTTCCTACCAACTGAAAATGTTTAATGTGTCCCGCGCGCTCAAATGACATGAGTGGGTTGTTGGCGGGTGCTCTGGTGTGGTTTGCTTCTTCTTTTCTATCCAATGTCTATCGTCCTTATCTCCCCTTCTTCGTTTTTACGTTTGTTATTCTCTTGTAACACCTCTAATCTTCTGGCGCTCATAATATGACATAATATGCAGTTGCGAGCGCCGTGAAACCTCTATTAAAAATGGCCTGATGCAGCTGCGAGCGCCGTAAAACACTTGCAAAAAAAAAAAGAAAGAAAAAGAATGTGGCATTCTTTGTTCGACTGTCATCAACCAACCTGTGTTTCCGAAATCTCTTGCCATATCTTGTTTCTCATTTTTGCTATCGGTACATAATTTCATTATCTGACTCATAAGATTAATAATTGTTTTGGGGCATTCACAATGTATGACTCCAGTAGTGTATAATGAATGTAGATGTCTGTGCGAATGTTTCCAATGTCATAGATAGTATTGAGCAAGTTGGTCAGTTTCATCACTCCCCATTCACCAAGTACTTCATTTGTTTCCAGCGGGATTAGATCAGGTCCAACGGCTTTGACTTCAAACATTTCTTCTATGGCTTTTTGTTCTCCTACCCTTGTTAAGAACTTCTGGTTTAAAAGAGTATTTTTTAAAAGTAAAGTAGAGTTTTACGCTGCTCGCAAATGCAAAAGGTCATTTGAGCGCCAAGGGGTTGTTGTCGACCGAGAAATCCATACAGGGAATCAGGCTTACTCTTCTCAGCACTCTAGCTTCAACAGCACAAATTCTGCTTCTTCTTCTTCTTCTTCTTCTTCTCTCTCTCTCTCTCTCTCTCTCTCTCTCTCTCTCTCTCTCTCTCTCTCT
>NW_004797588.1:575376-588376 GCF_000002075.1 Aplysia californica | reverse complement strand
ATATACACACACACAGTGCAGTTGAAATTGTCATGACGGCCACCCGTAAAGTAACCTGGATTCTCGACGTCACTGTAGTTCAACTTCAATTTATACACAAACCAGACTCTGGCGTATCATTATTAAATGTCACTTGGCCTTGCTGGCCAAAGACGGAATCGCTTTATTCTCCTGGGTAATATATTATAATATTCTTTTATTCTTATTTTACATGTTGATAAGTCCCCCTTTGATATGATTTGTTTCATAATTATTCGAGGGCGGCCAGAATTTCCTTCATGTAGCGGCAAACGCTATGATTCTGGCACAATTTGAACATATCCTTCAATATCAAACATGTTTGATTTTCTGGGTCACAATTCTGTGCATTTAATGACGTCGTGGCCCAAAGCCAATCAAAAAGCTAGTATTTGTCGCATGCCATTATTCAGTCGGATCCTTTGTTTGTTTGAGCCTTGCGATTGACCCAAATGGACCTTCAGATCAAATTTGATGTTAAAAAAGAAGCAGTAGTATACGTGTTGTAGTGTGTACTGGCCAGCGCCATATCATCGCTGCACGACCCAGTCTTAACATGCCGATCGAATACATAATTTATTAATCTACGCGCAACTATTGCTTTTTTTCACTACCCTGGTTCCGACAGCAGCTAGCCAGCCCCAAAGAAACACGCCTTCGAAAAGAAATGATTCTTAGTTATGTGATACTTGAATCATTTTACAACAGTCTACTTTGAGTTATGGCTTGTACTTCACATCAAATGATTTATAACGTTTTCTGTTTCCATCGCGATTTTCGCTTACCTCAGGTATTATGCTACCTATAGCAAAGCTATAGCATACACTGGTAATAATGATGTAAGTTAAGCTTTGTGCTACGTAAGTAGTAAAGATTTTAGGAAACAAAATATGGATTTTTCGTCTGTTATATTTCTAGAAACCTTTTGACCGAGATTCGACATTCATGTACTCTGAGAGGGGACTGTTGGCTCAGTATGCGATGCCATGGCAACTTTACTGACGTATTTGGGGGTGACTCACAATTGTCATTTTGAGCTCCCACTTATTATTGTGGTTGGATGTACATAAACCGAGCGCCCAACGGGCGGCCTTGAAAACAAACTCGTTTGTTCCCGTTTGAAGGTCACAATCGGTTTTGTTTGGATTGTGCCTGCCACGATGATTTGTCGCTCTGTTGAGGAAAATCGGTCAAACCCTGACTCAGTCCAAACGAATGAACCGAACCGAACCTGCCAATGGACACTATATATTAGATCCTGTAGAATGCTGAGTGCATTCAATGGGCACTACATATTAGATCCTATATAATGCTGAGTGCATTGATGCTGACTGTCTGTTCCGCCTGGGCGTAGGAAAAACTGAGAGAATATATTGTATAGAGATTTCACTTAAACAACTCCCCTTGCAGCGGGCTTAGGGGATACGGAAGCGCAGCTTAGTCGGCAAGCCTCTCCAAGAAGTTGTCGTTGTTATTTTCACACCCCTTTAGCTGCGAGCATTTCGCTCTTGCCTCCCTCAAGTAACCACATATCCTTGTCATCTGGTCAACGCCAGAGTAGAGCCTCAACATACACCTACAGACTTTCAAAGCCTGCTCAGTGCAATACTAGCATTTATAACGACAATTCCCCAACATTTCAAAATTCAAACAACAGAACCTTTTCATCCATAGATTTAACCCTATGTGATCCAGATCTAGTTCTAGACTTTCAGTGGTCGGTCCTGGACACCCACACGGATCGGACCACTTTCCCATCAACCTAATTCCAGACTTTCCACACCGTTTCAATCTTAAAAGAGCCGACTGGGATGGGTTTCACATGGAATGTCTCCAGAAACTCAACTCATCTCAAACACAAACTTTTTGATCGATTTCATGAAACCCTTCTCGAATGGGGAGGGGATGGTGAAATACTTCTTCAACTTTACCGATCCCTTGTCCGTTCCAGGCTGGACTATGCCAGTCCTGTTTACGGATCAGCTGAAAAATTTTACTTAAAAATTTTAGACCCTGTTCAGAACCAAGGCCTTCGCCTTGCCCTAGGCGCTTTCCGTACTTTACCTGTAGAAAGTTTACAGGCAGAAGCTCACGAACCATCTTTAGAACTTAGAAGAAAAAAACTCTTTGCAGTACGCTTTGAAACTTAGCTCAGTACCCCAAAACCCAGACCACAAATGTGTCTTTGGCCTTTCCGAAGATCTAAAAACTCTATCCTCCTTAGGAAATAAAGTAAACCCTTTCGGAATAAGAATCCAGAACGATTTCCAAAACACTGATTTTTCTAAAGACAAAATCGAGCCCTTTGCCATGTCCATCGTACCTTAATGGTATTTAACCAAACCAAACCAAACATAGATACTAGTCTTGAAAAACACATCAAAAAGTCTACAGACAAAACTACATACCTAAACTCATACAAACAGCTAATAAATAGATACCCTGAAGCAGAGAAACTATTTACAGACGGATCCAAAAATGACTCCTCAGTAGGAGCTGCTGCCCTTGCATCGCCACACAGCTTAAGGAAACTCAGAAGCCTCAGTCTACACTGCTGAGGATACAGCTCTTGAAATGGCCCTAAATATAATAGATCAATCAACCAAGTCTACTTTCCTAATCCTTTCAGACTCTCTCTCTTGTCTCAAATCTTTAGAGCACTCTGACACCTCCTACAACAGAATTTTAAAACTTATAATTAAACTGCATTTTGTACATCAGTCTGGAAAAACTATTACAATAGCTTAGCTTCCAAGCCATATTGGCTTTGGCGGCAACGAATCCGTTAACTAATTTGCCAAAGAATCTCTAAAACTACCTGAAAACAAAAATAGTAAAATGCCTTTCTCTGACATGAAACCGAAAGTAAAAGAACACATCACATCTTCCGGGTCCCAAATTTGGAATCAACAAAAACACAACAAACTCCATTACATTCAACCGAAACTTGCGCCCAGGAAACCCCTGTCTCTCCCACGAAGAGAAAACGTAATTTATACGAGATTAAAAATAGGACACACGCACGTCACGCTCAAACATTTTCTCGAAGGAGAGGAAGCTCCTTTTTGCGTGGTGTGCAACACATACTTCACAGTTCGGCACATCCTAACGGAATGTGTCGAATGTAATGATGTACGTAAGAAATATTTCAAGTGTAAAGATGTCAAAACTCTTTTTGACTTTGTTGACCCTAGAAAATTGTTAAGTTATGTTAAAGAAATAGGACTATTTAATAGGATATAAAAATATATAGTTATCGTTGTCAGTGTAAATATACATACACAGAAATTAATATTGTATATACAAATGTAAATAAGCCTTTACCATATTTACACAAATTTGCATAAATGTCTGTCCGTCCTTTTAGCATAATGATGATAATGTGACCGTGTGCGGTTGCGAGCTCCGAAAAACTCTTACTAAAACATGTCTGATTTTGTTGCGGTGAAACCTGTTGGCACTTAAATGACCAAAATTGGATCGATAGTGCCGTGAAACACCTACTCAATCAATCAATCATTGCTGTTTTGTCCTTCTTCGGTATTGGTGTGATGTTTGCCTTCTTTCTTTCTGTTGGGAGCTGTCCCTCATTCCAGGTTCTGCTGAAGAAGTCCAGGAGTATGGAGAGGGAAGAGTCTGTCAGGTTGAGGATCATCTCATTGGTGATGTGGTCTAGTCCTGGGGCCTTTCTCTTTTTGCACTTTTTGAGGGTTGCCTTCAATTCCGTCAGAGTAAACTCCTTCTCAAACACCTCCAGGTTTGCCTTAGGGGTCTGTTCTGCCCTTTTGGCCAGCTGCTTTATTGTGTGGCTCAGTTTGTTCTGGTTTCCTTTCTTGTTGAAGTATTTATTCATCACCTCAGCTTTGCATATTTCTCCTTTCTCAGTTGGTTTCATTGGGGCGAAATGTTTCCTTCTTCTTGTACCTGAGAGATTGATGATCAGGTTCCTGGCTTTCCTCCCGTCCTATCGCAGGTCTAGTTCTCTACAATGTTTTCTCCATGTTTTTCTTTTCGCACTTTTGCTCTTCTACTTTACCTTGGCAGTCAGGTAGTTGTTGTGCTTTCTGTTTTCGGCTGCTGGGTTCTTCTCAGCACGCCATCTGGCTTTCTTTCTGGCCCTGCCCTGGTCAGTTGTTCCAGTTCTTTGTCCCAATAAGGGCGGAACTTCTTTGGGTTCCCCCTTGGAATTGCTTCCTTAGCAGATGTCTTTAGTGCTAGGGCGATGTCTCTCCAAGAAGTAAAATGTTGTACCTTCCTTTTAGAGCATCATGTCCACGATCTGTACGTGCATGGCGATGAGCAAATCCCGTTTTCAAATTGTCATGTGACTGTGCACGAAAGATTTTAAGCTGAAAAATAAATACGCTTCCCTTCCCCTCCTCCATCTGTCTCTGTCTCTGTCTCTATCTCTCTCTCTCTCTCTCTCTCTCTCTCTCTCTCTGTGTCTCTCTCTCTCTCTCTCTCTTTCTCTCTCTCTCTCTCCCTCTCCCTCTCCCTCTCTCCCTCTCCCTCTCCCTCTCTCTCTCCCCCTCTCTCTCTCTATCGATATATCTATCTATCTCACTTGCGCTCCCGCGTGCATACGCACAGACACGTTTCTTAACCCCCCGCCCCCCCCCCCCCATATGATCACTAAAGAAGGGCTGCATATAAAAGTAACGAAATAATATGAGATAAACGTGATGAGATCTCAGTAAATCAAACTAAATGGGTGGAAATATGATTTCTACCTGCCTGTAGTCTGTGACATGCTTTGACAGGGATTGGATCTGACGAGGCGGAGGGGGTTGTTCGCCTTTAGTTTTGCCATAAATATGCCAGTCAGAAACAAGTCAAACTCATTAGGAGGTACATGACTTGCTATAAAAGCCGGAAAACCCTTGGAGCTGATGAAAGATTGGATTAGACACATTTTGTTCGTTTTCTACATCCTCAGTTCTACAACTGTGCAGTAGTGGTGACTGCTGAAGAGTTTACTTTGTGTCGCTTCCCTCTCTCTTTAGAGTTCAGAAGTAACTAAAATCTTAGAGGTAACTAAAGAAGACTTTGATTATGTTAAGTGCCCAAAACTAGGTTACACACACTGAGGTAACTATGGACAGTTTATGCTGGTGAATTATTTTTCTTATGTTCACAAAATAAACTCGAAAGAATTCTGACTGATTGTGTTCACGGCGCTAGAACGTGTCAGTATATCAGGAGAATGTTATTCCTGTTTCATTTATATTTCACTGGAACTAATTTTACCAGGCGTCAACTGTACAGATGCACTTTTGTTCTGGTCTTTGTTATAACTGCATGCTGTCCATATCCACAAACACTTCCTCGAAATCTAAATCTGCTTAGTCATTTAGCCACTGATGACCGAAGCCTAATGAAGCCCCATACGTCAACTAAGACATTAGAACCTAGCATTAGCATGACTTCGGCACCCATAGACAGCCAAACTGGCTTGATCTCATTTTACCCCTTACTAGCAATGAAAACTGAATTCGTGGAAAGCCATGAACATTCGGCTGACACTGAACTCTTGACTGAGATGTTTCCTTCCCCCTCTCATTCGGATTCAAGCTTGCCAGAGCCAGATCAGACCCTAAATCCGGACTCTTTGCAAAGTGGATACATGTTCATTGATGGAGAGGTACTGCAAGAGAATTCAAAGCCCAGACGCCAACGGCGGTTGACAGAGGACAGTTGTCAAGATGCTTGTGGTGAAATAGGTGTCTCGTTAAAGCGTAGATGTTACTGTAATTACTTATGTTTCGTGTACAACTCGTGTTGTGACGACATAAAAGATGTGTGTCCAAGGTGTGGCAAGAGGCCCGGCTGTCACTGCCCGATAACCTCCTGAATGCTACATCAGTATGCGCTAATGGTGCTTCACATTTTGCTGTCTCTGGTTGTGAGGTAAATATCCCCCAAAACAGAAATGCATCTCTCCTCAGTGGCCTTACTCCTGTGCCTATTTTGGACATCTCAACAGGAATTGTTTATGTAGATTACGAAAGCTACCTCTGCCACTCCACTAACAGCTCCGAGCCTCTGCCATGGAAGCTAGTGGGGAAAGGAATTGTGGAAAATGATGATATGAAAAGTGTACTCAATGTTATACAGAATACAGTGGAATATTACTATCTGCCGCCGTCGATAGACTTCCCCCAGCACACATGTAGTCAGGTACGGCCAAAATTTGTTAAAGAGTTTTCAGTTTTGTTTCGGATAAAAAACGATATAGTCTATAGTCTTGTGCTCTATCAACAACAAGAAACGCCCGTGTATATGGAGTGCATTGTAACGGGGAACTCTGGCTGTCAGCACCTTGGGTGTTACAAAGGGAGACAGATGCAGAACGGACAATGTGTTTTCTTTACATATGTGAAGCTGACAGTTACCTACAGTTCTCATCTGCTGTCAGTTAGTGAGAGGAAGAATCTGCTGCAATACATAACATGCTTGTTTTATCAGGTGTACAATCCTGTGGTCAGCCTTGAGACAGTACAGTTGAACATCTCGTCTGAAGGAGACAAAACTGCCCCATTAGAGTTCACCCTTGACCTCCAGGTGATGAACCGAGTGAGAATGTACGTTCCTCCTGAGGAAATAGGCCTTTTAGCACTTAGCCTGTTACATTACATGACACTATCCGCCATGCAATCTGTGGACTTTGGCCTTGAGCAACCTCCGAGGGGTACGAACAACTCTTTGAAGATACACTTGAAAACAGCGATGCACTGGCCTGACGGGAATGACGTGTGTGTCCAAACGTCCAGCACACCTCTAAATCTGACACAGCCTTGTATTGGGGTTAAGAAACCTCTGTACTTGCAATTTGTTCCGATAATATACCCTGATTGTTTGACAAGGTCTATTAGGGACTCTCACACTTCGATGATGTCATGCAACAAACTCATCTTTTTCTTGGCTATGGTTTCATGTCTTTATCTTCTTGATTGAGAAATCGGAAGAAGAGCTAAAATTAAATTGGACAAAGACTTGAGCTCGATTTTATCGATCGGCTATTCACGCCATGTTCTGAAAGAGTCACGTGGCTCTTATTTTTTGCATAAAAATGTATACGTGTCTAAAAGGTTCCCTTCCAAATTGTTTCCAATAAATGTTTTAAAAAACATTCTTAGAATTGGTGACATGTATAAGTACTCCTTTCTTCGACCAGATATTTTAAGAAAGGACTGGTTATTGTTTTCATATTTAGTTGAGTTTTTTTCCTTCATATTTGGGTTGGGTTTGTTTTTTCATAGGTGGGTTTTTTTGTTGTAAGCTTTTCTGTTTCTCACCGAATAAAGCCGATTGAATGTCCAACCTTCTGCAATTGTCCAAATGCATTGCTGTTCTGGGCAGGGATGCCTTTAATTTTTCTTTTATGCAGAGCATGGTGAAGTTGCATTTTTGCAATCTTGAGGTATCGAATGTACAAAGTTCTAGCTTTTGATGGCTTGGTTTCGTTATAAAATACTCCAGAATTGAGTGGTTGCTTCCCTTTTCAACGTTTAATAAATGTGAGTATTTGTTCAAAGGTGGTCAGCAGGTGGATAGTGGGTGCTCTGATGGTGTGGTTTGCTCCTTCTATTTTATCAAACATCCATTACCCTCATCTTCCCTCCTTTTTGTGTTTATTACTTTCTTTTAATTCAAACGTTTAATCTTCGGCACCTACATAACCTTATTGCGTTGCAAGTACGTATAACTCTTACGAAAACTGAACAACTGAAGCTGGTTAGTGATCTGAGGATCACAGTGTCAAATTTTTGTCGGTGACATTGCATCTACATCTTGGATGTATGTAATCTTACCGCGAATAACTGAGCTAAAAAAACAACAACCAGGTTGCCGAGCAGTTGCGACCAATAATGATATGTGGATTGTCCGTAATATTCCGCTTGAGGTTATGTGTATTATTTATACATTTTCGTATTTGTGTGTTTATGTACGCCATTGTAAAAACATTTCTCTAGGGAATTAATAAAGTGGAAGATATTTATGTTTATGTTTTATTTTTATTTATTAAATATATCATAAAGAAGACGTGACAGAGAGACTGTCGTCAAAGGCGGGGCTTTAGTCGCATGCTAAAGCAATATAATATAATGTTCTACGGTCTAAACTATAATAATGTGTGTGTATATATTATATATACTTATAATAATAATAAAATGTATGTATTCTCGTTCAACTAAGTTTATAAATACAATGCTAACACACGCGCATACACACACACACACACACACACACACACACACACACACACACACACACACACACATACACACACACACACACACTCACACACACACACTCACACACACGCCCTCGTGCGCGTGTACGCGCGCACGCCCACACAGAGCCACAAAAACGCATACACAATATGCACATGCACGCGCGCAAATACGCATATACACACGCACGTGCACGCACGCACACACACCTACACACATAGACACATACAGCCTAGATCTTTGTCTTTGTTCTGTCTCGAAAGCCTGACCTGACTAAACTAGTAACAGCAGATAGAAACAAACATATGTCAATGTCAGATATATACAGGCGTCTGCCCTTCGATCACTCGACTAGAACTTCCTCGCAAGATCGTGGCTCTTTTTACTGGTTATCTCCCTTATCCTAATCTAACTATGTTGTGACCACTGACCTTAGAAGATATTTTTAGGTCAGTGGTTGTTACCCTTTCACGTAACCTGTCTAATTATGGAATTATTTAACAAAAGTAGTCTTGTAAAACTAACGTATGTTTCAGATTCAGAGTCACATTCAGTGGTCAACAAGTAGATAGTAATTTTGCCCACACCATCTCTCTGCGTAAATTCTTGTTATGGCTTGAATGTTCGGTTTTGTTCCATTGCGTAATCTGAATGGCTTTCTACATACTGGTACGAAGTATAATATACATCCTCTTTGGGTGAGGATTTTATTGCAGATATTGTTTTGGCTTGTTCTGCAAATTAAAAAGTTTAAAGTGTGTGAGTCGATGTATCTACGTTTAGCATTTATACAACATTTATTTGCTCCTTCTGTCCTCTACATGTTGTTGGTCGAAGCGAAGATATGGAATCATAATAAATAATATAGAAGACAAAGAACGTACCGTGGGTGATTGGTAGGTGCTGCAGTGTGGCTTGCTCGCTCTTTATTATCACACACCTATCGTCCTTATCTCCCGTCCTTCTTTTTTTGTGTTTGTTACTCTCATGTAACGCCTCTAATCTTCGGCACTTTTCTGACCTTATTGTGTTGCAAGTGCCGTTAAACTTTTATTACTAAAACAAATAAAACAAAAGTAAAAGCCCACTTGTAATCTAAATTTGTGTGTAGTGTGCACGTATCATAGCGGTGACGAAGTGGAAAAGTTTGACCGACAAGTCACTCAGTGTTAAACTATTGCTGGCGGCTGGCAGCTTCATCGAATATTGATGTTGAGTTTGTTTCAAGGAAAGATGAACCAAAGCGGTTCATTACGACATGTTGAGCTGCTTGTAAGCTCAGTAAACAACTTATGTACGTTTGTGTGTGTGTGTGTGTGTGTGTGTGTGTGTGTGTGTGTGTGTGTGTATGTGTGTGTGCATATGAGTTAGTGTTTTCGTGTGTTTTGTACTAATATACAGGTCCTTACACTGTGCTGTATGGTAACAAGGACATGTGGGTGGTTGACAGGTGTTCTTGTGTGATTTGTTTCTTCTGTCCTGTCAAACATCTTTATATCACCTTCGTTTTGTGTTTGTTACTCTCCTGTAACACCTCTAATTATCGGAACTTATATGAACTCATTGTCTTGCAAGTTCCGTAAAACACTATTTTTACAACACCTTTTCCCGACCAAATATCAAAAATAAAGCTTTCAAATGAAGCATAACAAAGGTTATTCAACATAGTCAAATCAAATTCAACATAGAAAGTTCAAGCATCAAAATAGAGAGAGCAAAGTGGGTGGTTAACGGGTGGTCTGGTGTGGTTTGCTTCTTCTTTCCTATCAAACATCTATCGTCCTTATCTCCCCTCCTTCTTTTTTATGTTTGTTACTCTCTTGTTACACCTCTAATCTTCCGGCGTTCATATGACCTTATGCAGTTGCGAGCGCCCATTGGAAAAAAAAACACCAAATAACAAACTGCACAACATTAAACCCAAACTGGGACCGCGAGTCCGTCGGGCCTCCCCAGATAAGATTAAGTCATTTTTACTCGATCACGCATCGGACACACGGCCCTGACACATAAATACCTCCATCAGGGAGATGAGAAGCCGTTCTGTGTTGGATGAGACACAGCTTTTACCATTAGACACATTATAACCGAATGTCTAGACTTCAGACAGCCCCGAAGGAAATATTTTAGATTTAAAAAACTGTAAGATCTGTTTTCCGTCGTTGTTCCCAACAGAATTTTAGATTTTATGAAGGCCATTGGCCTTTATGGGAAATGATAAAATGGATTATTTGAAGTTTTAAAGTGTTATTTAGAAAGTTGTTTTAAATTTAAAATCTATTTACACTCGATTTTTAGCGTTTAACAATATTAATTAGAAATTATGACCAGAATCAGGTCAATCAGTGAGCTGTTGAGAAAAAAAAAACTTGTTTCTCGCGCTCATATGACCGTATGCAGTTGCGAGCGCCAGAAAACCCCATACTTAACTAAACAAACTCTCTCTCTCTCTCTCTCTCTCTCTCTCTCTCTCTCTCTCTCTCTCTCTCTCCCTCTCTCTCCCTCTCCCTCTCTCCCCCCCTCTCTCTCTCTCTCTCTCTCTCTCTCTCTCTCTCTCTCTCTCTCTCTCTCTCTCTCTCTCTCTCTCTCTCTCTCTCTCTCTCTCTCTTAAAATATGTTCAAAGTAGCCGCTGCGACAAATGCGAGATTACGTATGGCAGAGCCATTCGAAGACCTGTTTTTATTTTGTTGAAAACGTAATCTTGATGGCTTTCGACTATCGAAACGAGCTCATCTTTTGTTTCCGTGGTTACTTTCCCAAATCTCTTTTCGACTACGTCGTCAGTATTTAGCGAGCATTATGTAATTGTCACCTCGGAGAAACGCTTCTCGTATACTGGTATTCTCTGTTTGTCCTCGAGACTGACTTTTTGTATTATTTGTTTTTTGGTCAGGCATGTCTATTATGTTGCTGTGTCTTCATGGTACAGCTGGCATTCCATATGCCCGAAAAACCGATGCGAACTTCGAGTGCGAATTTCGTACGAAATTCGGGAGCGATGAAAAAAGAGCCCTCCTTCCATATACCCGAAATTCATATATCCGTCATTTCTGAATGAAATCATGGCACCGGTTCAGTGAAAGTAAGCACTCTACGTTGAAAACGAGAGTATTTCGCTGTTTGAACTCCTATTCCTACGAAAGCAGAAATGTGGCGCAATGAGAAAGCATTGGTTTTGGGTGAATAGTATTTTGCAGTTAAGACAGAAGCATAGTGCTAACGACAACTTTGTCAAAGAGCTTGGCCTTGATAGTGATCTTCGTCCAGACTTGATGATGGTCCTTCCTTCGTAGGCTTTGCTTTCTTGGGTCGTTTTCTTTTCGAAGCTTCGGTCCTATCACTGACGGTGTCTTAAGTTATTATTAATGTTTGTTAGACGTTATTTCAAGTGGATTTAAGGAGGGGGGTAAGTGAAATGATATTTTTTATTATTACATGATTTAAACGATAAATGATAGCATAGATAGATTACGTAAACTCCCGAAAGTTTCCCACAAACTTTTTAAAAAGTATGTGGTTGCCATGGAAATGGCGGCCAACTTGAAAATAAAGACCTCTTTTCAGTCTTAGTTTTAACACTTTTCTCTCAAACCAAGGAAATCAACATTTCGACGTTTTCCCGCTTACCTAGTGCTTCCATGCTGCTTCGTTCCTAGCAAGTAGATTAGGCTGGAAATGAGCCCCGCCCACTTCACGAAAAATTCGGATGCCGAAGAAAAAAGTTCCACTCCCTCGTGCGAAACAAAATCTTCGCGTGCGAATTTCGGACTCGGTCATGCGAACTTCCAGTATAATATGGATTTACACAATGACAAAAGGTGCGAAAAAAATAGTTCGCTCGCGAAATTCGCACCCGAAGTTCGCATCGTGTCAGCTTAAGTGTTGGATCTAACAAAACGAGATGGCGGTGACGGTTAGATCTAGATCTAGATTCTAGGTTCTAGATCTAACTCAGCTGACGGAGAGAGACGCGAACAGTAAACAAAGAAGGTAGCTAAGAGACAGATATTTGAAATTTTATTGCTGCATTTGAACTCGCTACTGGATATTTGATCTGGAAAAGGTGTAGATCTAGATCTAGAGAGCGGACGGTGAGACGTGAACAATAAACAACAAACGTTGCTAAGAGACAGGGTAGCTTCCCCAGATTCAGAGATGATGGTTACATCGTAGCTTCGTAGCATTTCGTATTGTTCAATTTGAACTTTCCTATGCTGCAATTGAAATGACAATGACGAATGTGATTTCCCTAGTGTTACACCTGAGCTCTCCTATGAATACAGTTGAGCTGACATTTGTTTACGTTTTCCATTGTGTTGAATTTGAACTCTCTATGTTGAATTAATTTGTCTATTTTGACATTTGAGCTTTCAATGCTGCATTTGAGTTCTCTATTTTTATATTTGACCGGGAGAAAGTGTAGAACAGAGACACTGAAAGAGGCAGCTGTAGTGTTGCCTATACACGCTATTACAACTTTGTGACCTAAGGAAAAGTTGGTCGAGTACGTTCTCAAGGATACAATGTCCTTCCGCAAGAGGGTGGGAATCAACCTGAATCATCCTCCAGTTGGGCCCTCGGCTTATTTACCTCCACAAATGGGCGTTGTTTGTAGCGTACCCGCACACGCTTCCCTCAGTGTCTTGGGCTGTATGTTCGAAGATCTGTAAGCCATGTATCCTTCCTCTCTCTCTCCCTCTCTCTCTCTCTCTCTCTCTCTCTCTCTCTCTCTCTCTCTCTCTCTCTC
>NW_004797588.1:572812-575276 GCF_000002075.1 Aplysia californica | reverse complement strand
GAGAAAGAGAGAGAGAGAGAGAGAGAGGGAGGGGGTGGGGGGAGAAAAACTGAAGGTGACGATGCATTTTTTTTTCAAACTTTTGTTGTTCAATGCGAGTTTGCGCGTTCCAAACCAGCTGAAACGACAATATAACGAGACAAACAAAAACAAAAAACAAAAAAAACACAAAAAAATATTGACTAAAAATTACTTCGTTAGAATTGAAGCGACCTCAGTACAGTGTGTCGAATAAAAGAGCGAAATTCTAGACTCGGATCGAAAAATATTTTTAAAGACGACAATAACATCAAAGGGTAAATTAATATCATTTCTTATTTGATAAGTTTACAATAGATTCATACTCCTTTAATTTTCTCTACCGAAGTCGAAATAAAACGATAATAGTTAGTGTCCTCCTTTCAATACTGATACGGCCAATACTTCAGCTGGTATTTGGCATAAACGTACAAGACAAGTAACTTAATCCCTTAAATTATCTCTAAAATAGACAATTAATTGCTTACGACAAGTTACCCTACGTATTTCTAGCGCACGGCATGATATAATTAGTATAGATAATAACTTTATAGCCTTCGGTGTCCTAGCAGCTCCCCCCCCCCCTCCCTTTTGGTCCCTCTAACAGCTTCCCTTATTTCATTATATTTGTATCCGATGACCCTCGCAGACGATTAGTCAAAGGCGCCTATCCTTGATGGAGGATAATAAGACTCTTACCGCCCCCGTAACGCATTTCCTTCAAGCAATAAATGTGCTAATCTGGCTTTCTACAACATAATAATATGGACTCTATTACCGTGCTTTGCTCAATCGCTTTATCTGCATTCAGAGACTGATTTTGTAAGGGTTGCGTGCATGATATGTAGTGATGAAATAAGAGCCCGAAGGTAGGACGTCGCCAGGTTGGAATTTTACTTCTCATGTCTGCTTCCAGTAAAAAAGAATTTAAAAAAAAAAATTAATTTTAATCCACCAAAAAAAGATAATACAAACAAACAAAAATATCTTAGAATAGAATTTTTTTTTAAGAATACGAGTTAACGAGTTTTACGCAATCATACCAACCAAACCTACGAGCATGCTTTGTATGACTTCTTGTCCTCTTACTTCTCATTCTCTCTCTCTCTCTCTCTCTCTCTCTCCCTGCTGATACAAGCCGCAAGTGCATTATGAATAACTCTGGCCTGAAACCTGAAGTATGAAAGTAGGACTCTTTGGTCCTGACGCAAAATATTCGAGTTTAATTAATTCCCCTGTGTGGAAGACATCCGAATTTAATATATTCCCCTAGGAGGAAGATATGGTAGTATCTTCGAGTATTTTCATCTGCCATACCAACAGTGATTAATTCCACAATGCCCAGGTTTGCCTAGGCAGACAGGCAGGCAGGCAGGCAGGCAGGCCCAGAACAGCACACCTTTCAAAAGTATGCTTAATTATGCTAAATTTGAATTAAACATTTAAAATGAAGTTACACTTTTTTAAAATGACGATTAGATAATTCAGATAAGTCGCATTCAACATTTTCTCATTCTTTCCTAACTAGATTCTATCGCCCTATATCTCTCTCCTTCGCGGGTGTTTGGAAGGCGCTAGTGGTAGGTCCTTTAAAAAAAACTTTCCTTCTGTCTGTCTGTCTGTCTGTCTGTCTGTCTGTCTGTCTGTCTGTCTTTCTGTCTGTCTGTCTGTCTGTCTGTCTGTCTGTCTGTCTCTCTGTCTGTCTGTCTCTCTGTCTGTCTGTCTGCTTTAATTTTTCACAACACTAAATACCCATTATATTGTCCCTGTGCTTCTCTTTTCTCAAACAATCAAACAAGCAACAAAAATAAGACGATTAAAACATTCAGAGTCGAAAGGTAGATGGTTGACGGGAGATCTTTGTCTAGTTAGTTCAACCTATCCCTCCTCCTTGTTTTGTTTTTGTGTTACTCTTAACTTCGGCGCTTTTATGATCGAACTATTTGTGTTGCTAAAAGCAAATTGAAGAGCCTCATAGAATGAGTTTGTGGGTGGTTGGCGAGTGCTCTGGTATGGTTTGCTCCTTCTTTCCTATCAACAAACATATATCGTCCTGATCTCTCCTTCTTCTTTTTTGTGTTTATTACTCCCTTGTATCGCCTCTAATCGCCGGCACTTATATGACCGTATTGTGTTGCAAGTGCCGTAAAATTCTTACTAAAACTAAAAGTAGACTGAGTTTTTCTTTCCGAGACAAAATGAGGTCATGATATATTCCCATCAGTCGAGCTGTCCTACTCCTGTGAGTGGCTGACGCGAGAGGCACGTGTGGGAAATAACCCGAGGCACGTGCCTGATGCCGAAAGCTGACCTCTAGGGGATTCGAACACAAAACATTCACGTAGTCCTGTGCGTACAATTTGGAGGAATATGTGAGTGTGCCGGGACAGGGCGGTAGAAAGGTATAGGTTAGTGTGTGTGTGTGTGTGTGTGTGTGTGTGTGTTT
>NW_004797588.1:569867-572323 GCF_000002075.1 Aplysia californica | reverse complement strand
AATGAAGAGAGAGAGAGAGAGAGAGAGAGAGAGAGAGAGAGAGAGAGAAGGAGGAGAGAAGAGGGAGATGGGGTAAAGAGAGAGGGTACCCTTAGGTATATTTTGAAAATCATTCGTCCTTTTGGACGCTATCGGAGAGTGTATCTCTTTCATCAATCAATTTTCAGCTGTTCCTTTTCAGACACTTTTTTGATCTTATCAACCTACTTTTGTTTTCTGTCCTACTTATTATCATGCTTTCGGAACGCCCACTCGTATCCATTGATTCAAGGACTACCAGCTGTACAAATTCCCACATCGCAACGGTAACAATATCTTTTCTTTTTCTTTTACCGGTGAGGATTCTCACATCGACAATGTCATGTCACTAGTGCGAAGAAGTAAAAAGTACCTGGTTGTTAACCTTTTATAGAAAATCGTGAGCATGTCTTATTCCATCTTCTTGAGGTGAAAAGAAAAGAATGCGTGTAAAGTGCCATTCGTTTTCTATGAAGGAAAAATAATAAGGTTAATAAAACCACGTGCAGTACCAAAACAGGATTTGTTGTTCGCTGACGATTGTATGGGGTCCATAGTACTCAGAGGTGGTCTAAGTGAAAAATCGTAACTACTAAACGTAAAAGCTACTTAACGTTTCCTACACTTTTCACTTTTTAAGTTTGAATGTTTCAGAGCTGCAGCTGACGTTGCGGTAAATTATGACATTATAATTTAGAGTGATTGGCGATCGAAATATTGTAGTTTGAATAGAAGTCAACTGATAGCGTTACTGATAACATTTACGCTTTTATCCTGGCATAACATATCAGTTTCCTATAATATCCAACAACAACTGCAAACAAGAAACTAGGGAAAATCAGTGTGCTATTCACTCGTAACCAGGTTTAGATAACTCTAAAACGTTTGAGATATCTATCGTGAGTCAACTGCCACAAGTCTTGCAACTGTTTTCTGGTTAGAAGTGACATGTGTATTTTGAGGCAAAAGTGATATGCTTTCTTGGTAGAAGTGATATTTGCATTTTGGGTAGAAGTTACAAATGAATAACATGTGCTTTCTGGGTAGACGTGATGTGTTTTCTGAGTAGAAGTGGCCCGTGCTCTCTCTATAGAAGTTACATGTTCTTTGTAGAAAGAATGCTCAGTGGCGTGCATGGTTTACAATGCCTTGGGCAATAATTAACGCGAGCAAGATAAGGATCACTGTCTGCATCTTTCGATTACACTTTGCACGAATCAAAAAGCGTCTGGGTCAAAAGAAGTAGGAAGAAGTACATTGTCGTGACCGAAGACGCGTGAAGCTAACAGCCAGGGGATGTAATAATAGCCTCCCCACGTCATAGGACAAAGACCGGAGCTGAAGGTGCAATGGGAACAAGTACGTCATGGCCGTCATTAAAAGTAGCCATTTCGGAGATGCTAGGTACAAATGGAACCAGGGATGTGTTATTGCATGTACTTCTGTTGCGAAGATATATTCAGTATCTATAGTACTGGATATTCATAGTTATGATATTTTAAATTTAAAAAACTATTTCTTTCTTTTCCTCCTGCTCTTGGACCTAGTTTATTGCGCAATCTTCGCTGATGGTGTTTTCTACAAGCGCACTCAAATGCCATCGGGGCCACCTATTACTTCAGAATCTGTAAACTGGCGTCTTTGGTGTGCAGTGGTTAAGTTCTTCCCCATCCACGCACAAGAAATGACTTCGATTTCTGAACTGAGAACTTTGCATTTATGGAGTGTCTCGATCTTTTGTGCCTCAATGCTGTATCTCACGCAACATGGAAGCAACCCACCTCCTAAACGATCTTAGTTTTGTAGATGAAGTTGTAAAGCGCGCACCAGCACATGTTCTGCCAGTCTGTTTGCTTAATAGTTTATATCTTATTGAGGTATGCGTTTTTAGACGGTATTTAGTCCTTGCTCCTCTCACTTTTCTCACCAGTTCTTTGGACAATTCAGTTAGCGCGGTGTGCCTTCTTATACAGTATCGTTCTTTATTTGCCTGCTGCCGCAACAAAGCATAGTATACAAGTTTAGGCGTATTTTCATAGGCATTAAGCTCAGAATCCTTTCAATTATGATTAAATTTTAGCCCTTGGGCCCTTAATTTCTTTCGCGTTTTTTTTTTTCGTTCGTTTGTTTTTCTCAAAATGGTTTAAAAGGAAAAAAAGAGAACTGGCATGACTGCTTTCGGCGAGCTTTCTTTTATTTTTTTTTTGTATTGGCACTGTTGCCAGTATTAAAACTAAACTAACATATATTGTCTGTGTGATCACTGGCAAAAAAACCGTAATTGTTCTTTTTATATTTTAAAAAAAAAAGAATTACACCACAAAAATGACAGTGACGCGCTACGACACAATGAACGCACATACACAACATGAACACCACACAGTAAACACTCACGCTCTCTCTCTCTCTCTCTCTCTCTCTCTCTCTCTCTCTCACAC
>NW_004797588.1:566067-567306 GCF_000002075.1 Aplysia californica | reverse complement strand
CCCCCGGCCTCCTCCTTGTTTAATTCACGATCACCCAACAAAGCTAAGTTGGCCAATGCTCACTGTTTGAATTTAGCGAGCAATGAAAGAATCGTGCTTCGTCGTTACGCGTACGGCAGTACAAACACGACGAGGACCCGTCGCTCTGCATGTTTCCCTCACAAACATGCAGAGTTACACACGAGAAACTTTGCTTTTTGTGCTTTTCTATGAGGCACTGGGTCTCCGCTGTGAGATCACAGTGATTGCTAGCCAGCATCTGTGTGCGCTGACGTAATATCTGAATGACGACAGCACCTGGTGCGTTTGTGTCAAAGCTAAATGACGTCAACTTAGGAGGATGCGTTGTAATCTTGTTTAGCCTAGAACTCTGCGACGTTAGGCTAGCGAACAGAGTAAAAATGGCTTGGAAAGTTAAGGTTGACCACTACCATCCGCAGTTAGTGCGCTCGTCTCCGAAGCGGAAAGTCCAGGTTCGAGCCTTGGTTCGGACACGGATTTTTTTTCGCCCCCCCACGCCCACCCAGCAGTAATGGGAACCTGACTTCGAGTTGGGGAAGTAAAGGCGTCGTGAAAAGAAACTGGCCACCCTACCACAACATGCCGAAGGCCCAGGAAGTTGTCTCACTAACAAGGCAACCCCCAATGTTGGGATCGTATGCGGGAACAACTTTACTTTTTACTCCCATCCCACCCAGCCCTAATTCCCCGCGTAGTGGTTCATGGGCATGGAGCGTCATTTGAAAGGGGAAACTAGACGAGAGTCAACTATTTGAAGAGGAGAAAAAGGTACAACAAAAATGAAGTGGCAAAACAAACTTTCTTGCTACCCTTTAGCATGTATTGTAATTGTAGCATTTTTTAATAAAAAATCAGCTACTATGCTAGGTCAGTTATAAAAAGTACATGTATACATTTGTGAAGATGTCAGTGAGATTAATAGTTCGATGTCTTTCTAATTTTCCTCGTGCAATATTGTTAATTGTCATCTTCAGAGTGATTTCCTCCAGAGCTGAATTCGAATTAATTTATCAAAACAAGTGTGTTGATTTTGGGGCAATCAAACAACCAGGTGCTAAATACAGTTGTCTTAACTCGCTAAAAATACCTGTAGGTGTCTTGATCTGAATAAACACCCACTTCTAGTTATTACCAGCGTAGCGCTCATCGCAGTGTGCCTGTTTGATTTTAGTTGGAACTTGGAAAGTTCGGCACTTACAAAATAGATCATAATATATA
>NW_004797588.1:560568-565959 GCF_000002075.1 Aplysia californica | reverse complement strand
TATATGCCGAAGATCAGGGGTATTTCTAGAGAATAAACGACAAAGAAAAGAAGAAGAAAAGAAAAAAGACGAACGATGTTTTTGATAGGAAAGAAAGATAAAACCACACCAGAGCGCCCACCAACCACCCGTTCACAGAGTGCCTGTTCGTGAGTAAAGAGACTGATCTCCACTGAGGGCGACCTGAGATTAATCCAGGACCCTGTGTATTTGTCAATAAAAGCTCTCGGTTGAGGGTATATATGTTTACTTCATGACTCTTATTCCTGCCCTTTCGTTGATGACATACCACAGGATACCAGCAGATTGTAAGGAGAGGTTAAACTACTTAAATCTGGAAAATCTATTAGATCTAATCTATTTTGATTGATTTTGTTATTTTTGCAGCAGTGAATTTCTTGTCGTCCCCGAGAAACCAGAGAGCAGAAGAGAACGAGTCGAGTTTTAACGAATGCTATACATTTAATTATAAACTGTAATAAAATCATGCATATCGATTTCTGAGAATGCTTGGCAAAACTAAAGTATAAAATCGACTGGTTATATGAAAAAATATACTGAAAGCAAATTAGTTGTTTGGGGTTTTGGGGGTTTTTTTTATGCTGTTGTTGTTTCATTTTAGTGTATGTATCAATGTTTCCCAATCAATGGAGTGTGTTCGGGGTATTAGTTCCTGGTGAATGTTTCATTTTGATTTGCTTTATTTCTCTGTTATTTTTAGCAGTATATATTGCTCTGGTTCTGTTCCTAGACCTTATTTGACTGAATAGAATGTCTGTGATCTGAACCAGGGAACAGTCTTTTTCCAGAGATTAAACATGAACGCAGTCAGATTCGGAAAGCGAGATGCTTGAACTCCCCTTCGACCAAAAGCAAATAGCAACATATTCAAAAGTGATATCAAAGTCAAAACGAACCCAATAAAAGACAATTTGTATATGACCAGAAAAAGTAAACAAAGACCGAGTGGAGAATAATCACAAAATAATTATGCCCAGAAAAGCCCAAACCTGTGTCTAAAGAGAATGGGAGCAGTACGCCAAGAAGTTCCTATTAGAAGTAAAAGTACAGCTGGCAGCTGAACGCAAAGAAGAAGAGGAAAAAGTAAAGGTTGCGGTCTAAGAGCACTCATCTGTTATGCAATCTGCAGTGACCTTTGGCTGCGAAAATAGGTCGATCACAGCAGTCACAGGAAAAGAGATTACATGATCGTAGAAGATAGGTGTTGTCTGAAAATGAATCTGACTGTAGCGATGAAAAAGTCTTAGCCTTTGCCAATCAGTCGATCGAGTGTTTTTTTTCCTGCGTAAGAAACCACAAAACCACACAGTACAATGGAACAATACTCATCTGGGTTTTTGTTTTTTGTTTGTTTGTTTATTTGTTTGTTTGGTAGTTTATTTGGTTTTTTGTTTCTAATGTATGTATTTTTAAGCACCCATCGACACATTTTTCGATCATTCAGGAGGCAGGCTTCGACTTTACCTGTCAGGGTCAGCCCAGGGTGAGAGGGATACAACATCCCAGCAGACAATCTGAGATACTAAATAAATATGATTCTCTCCACTTTGGAATCGAACTCGGGTTTACTGAGTGCGACAGCTAAGCGTCAAGTTGTTACATCACAGACGCCAATGAAACCGTATGTTTTTTTTAAATGTTATTGTTGTTTTTTGTTGTTGTTTTTTGGGGAGGGGGGAGGCGTTAAACTCTTCTTTTTTTTAAGTTCAGCCACAGACTCATTCTCAACGCCCATCCTACTGATTTGACTGACAGCTGTGCCGACTGTAGGCCTTCTAATCATGTGAACTCAGTTTTTATAATGGACACTGAGGCATGACTGTGTCAAAGCAACCCGATAGTCCGTACCGTTTGACCAATAATGCAATTCAATTCATCGCCGAAACTTCTCGAACTAGCAGAGTACTAGGAGTGCTCATTCTAGCAAGTACCAGCAGATATTGATGAGTTGACAGATGGCCCTTCATGTGGTCTTGTCATAAAGTCTGTTACTCGGGATGGAAAAATGTGTTCAAAACGAACAAAAACAATAGACTTGTGGAATATTAATAATGTGCCCTTGTATTATATATAACTGAGCAACTCTTTTGAAGTAATACTCTCTCTCACTCTCTTTCTCTCTCTCTCTCTCTCTCTCTCTCTCTCTCTCTCTCTCTCCCCCTCTCTCTCTCTCCCCCCTCTCTCTCTCTCTCCCTCTCTCTCTCTCTTCCTTAACATCTATCTATCTATCTATCTATCTATCTATCTATCTATCTATCTATCTATCTATCTCTGTCTATGGTATTGGATACTCAATTTTGCTTACAGAATTTTCAAAAGCTTTCCGACCATATTTGGGTAGATGCTGTCAGTGATGGATGTTAAATCGGAAATATGACTTCTAAATAACCTTGCTCTGAGGACAGGGAGGTCTAACCTATCCCATACGATACCATACTATGGCCTATTGGTTCCTAGTTTCCCTGGGGCCTTTTCGTTGCTTAGACTCTCAATCTTGGCTAATCCCTGTCAGTGTGTTCTTTGGGTTTTGATTCCCGCTCTCGCTCGCGCCCTGTGTGCCCTGCATTCTGTTCTCAACCAGGTCCAAACAAACATGACTTCTGATTGGACTTGGGAGTTACCCACACAAAGTCGCTCAAGGGCATTCTAGAGGATTTGTGTCAAGTTACTGGGCCTCTGATCGCAAGTTTGTCCCCTGAGCAAGAAAGATTCCTTTCTTCTGATTCCCCATCTCTCTGAACATCTGCGGCTTCGGGGTTTTTCTGTTTTCGTTTTTTCTTGAAAAAATTGTTCACCTTAATTGTGGGGTCCATGTGTTATTCAAATTGTTATTGTTGTTCTTGCTGTTGTTATCGTTATTGTTGTAGTTGATGTTGTAGTTGCTGTCGTTGTTGTTAGTGATGTTGTTGTAGCAATTGTTGTTTGTTTTTGTTGCAGTTGTTGTTGTTGTTGTTGTTGTTGTTGTTGTTGTTGTTGTTGTTGTTGTTGTTGGAGTTGTTTCTGCTGTCTATCTTGTTTTTGCTGGGAGAAGTTTTCGTCAGATTTTCAAGATCGAACCTCGGCGTTTCGTGCGTTAGTCGAGTTCATTACCAAGTTTACAATAAAACAGGCTCCAACTGAGTATAACAATGTTATGCTTGCATGTTTATGCGTGAAAATGACCGTCTCTTTGGTGTGGGTGCTTCTGTGTTTTGTCTGTCAGGAACTTCGGGCGTACCAGTTTGTGTGGCGTCGGGAGCCTTGGACTTAACAATAGTGAGATTGCAAGTTCGGGGGTTCGAGCCTCAACTCGGTCCGACACTGTGTCCTTGGGAAAGGCACTTCACTCGAATTTCCCATTTGGCTCAGTCATTTCGGAGATGGGCGTTTAACTCGGGAGGTCCTGCCTCTTAAATAAACTGATAGTGTTGAAAGGGGCGTTAAACCTATACCTTTTCACCATTTCACCATTTCACCAGTTTCTATTTTCGAGAACCATGTAAATGTGTTTGCATGTGCATGGGCTTTTGGTGTGTTTTTGTGCCTGTGTGTTTTGTCTAATTGTGTGTGGGTGTGAGCATGTGTATGTGTCTGTGCATGCATGCATGTGAGTGTATGTGTGTGTACACGTATTTTTGTGTGTGTATGCCTGTATGTGTGTTTCATGTATGTATGCATATTGTATGTACATGGGTCTTTGTATGTGTGATTGTTTGTATACGTGTGTGTTGGTATGTTTGACTGTATGTGTGTGTTTGTGTGTATGTGTGTTTACATGCTTGTGTGTGTGTGTGTGTGTGTGTGTGTGTGTGTGTTTATGTGCTTGTATGTGTGTATGTGTGAGTGTATGTGTGTGTATGTGTGTGTGTGTGTATGTGTGTGCGCGCGCGCACAGGCTTGCTTGTTTGCGATGGGTGGGGAATACTGTCAGCTGTAGTTGGCCAGGGCACGCACGCCCAGCTGCATCACAGTGCGGTAGGGGGCGCTTCACATTTCCCGTGTACATTGTGGGCCGGTTTCCTGTTTGTTTGATTGGATGAGGAAAGCCTATTTTTAGAGGTTGCGAACCAAACCAAGGAGAATCACTTGAGCCTCTGACTTGAGCATCGATCTTCCAGCCCTGACTGCATTTTTTTAAAGACAAGAAAAAAATAAATTCGCCAAACTTCAAAGTGCAGAGACTACAAGAAATGAACTTTAAAAAAAGATGGCAAGTACCTTTGTCTTCTTGCTCCACCTAACAACGTTACGATCATAATAACCATACTTTAAATACTGCATAGGAACTGTACACAATTAAATGGATGAAAGTTAGTGTACTGCTTACTAATTTTATAATTTTATGTCTTTAGTAGTGGAAGGTTAAAAAAGCATTAGAAGAGACAAAATAAAAATACTGTTTGAATACGTTTTAACCCTGTTTCCTATCTCCACTTGTAAAATAACTCGTCCACCAGCTGTTCAAATGTGCTAAGCCCAACATTTTTTTAGGGGGGGGGGTGTTATTGCAGTTTCTTAATCTATGGTATCAGTTGCAATTATATTATATATAATTATATAGTATACTATACTCGTGGCAGACTTCCAAATTGAATATCAAATGTAGAGAAAAAGCCAGAAAAGCTACATTACATGGGTGCAATTTGTAAATGAAATTAAACAGGTCTCTTTTTTCTCTCTCCTGAACAAATGTTGCTATCTGGACTTAAAACTTTGAACAGCTTGCGATGGAACGTACTCATAAAAAAATCCTACTCCGTATAGTCTCCGTCTCCTAAAATTTGAGTTGCCTGTTGTGTTATTGTGACGTTTTTCATACAATGAGAAAGGCGTAACATGCATTACAATTTATTGACTTTGATTATGGTAGGACATTTCTACAGAAAATAGGACATACTTATTATAATTGTCTATGATAGTGATAGCTGTGGGCTTATAATGTCGACCTACCAGTGACATCTTATTATAACGTAAACAATAACAATGTTAATGGATCATAAAGTAAGACACCCCAGCTTCATTAACAACAACAACAACAACAACAACAACAACAACAACAACAACAACAACAACAACAACAACAAATGATGTATATCTGCTATCGAGTTAGACGTTCTGCTCTCTGAGTCTGAGCATACGAGCTTACCAAGGTCAGGGTAATACTTCAAAACCATACAATTTTTTTAACTGTCTTTCATTAGGAAGCGTTTTTAGCCACAAGTGAAAAAAAAAACGAATAGTATTATTGCTGAGACGCAACAGATGGGTTGGGTACGGAAACGTAGATACAGTATAAAGATTTGACTTTGGTGCACCGAGAAAAGTTATCCTGAACTTGCACTTGTAGCTTTCTATCTAGGACCAGGCGGATCTAATTTGTAATAAAGAAAA
>NW_004797588.1:556697-558037 GCF_000002075.1 Aplysia californica | reverse complement strand
TTCTTTTTCTTCTTCTTCTTCTTCTTTTTTTTTCTTCTTCTCTTCCTCCTTCTTCTCCTCCTCCTCCTCCTCCTCCTCCCCCTCCTCCTTCTCTTCTTCTTCTTCTTCTTCTTCTTCTTCTTCTTCTTCTTCTTCTTCTTCTTCTTCTTCTTTTTATTTTTATCGTGCTCTATTTCCTCCTCCTCCTTCCGCTCACTCTATAAGCAATTTTTAAAATGTTCTTGTTGTCCCACAAAGACCCACTTAAGAACAAGGTCAGCTGGTTATGAAAACTACTTCCGACCTATTTGAACTAAAAAATAAGCATCATCTTCATCTTTGCACTTTCCCTTGTCACGCAAGAAGTCCTTCAAAACATTCAGAGCAACAGCTGAACACAAAGTGGTTTTATTTTTAAAAGTCAGCAGCGTGTAGGAATATTTTATGGGTTCTGGTTGACCAAGCTCACCATTTGAAGCACTGAAGCCTATCTCTTTTTAGTTACAAACATGTTTCCCCCCGAGTGACGTTTCTGCAGACGGCATAAGCATTCTTTTCAATTACGAAAGAAAACTCGGGTTTGTCTTTGTGTGAGTTCAGCACCCAACCTCTACACACATGTCCTATGAGTCGTTTTAAAACCGATACAACATTTTAAAGAGTACCACGGAAACAGGTTATATTTCTATAATTTTCTAGAATTTCGATTCGAGAACAAACAAGCGCGGTTTTTCACAACAGTGCGCTCTACTAGCTGGCCGAGAACGTCCGTAAATTAATCCAATCTGTAGCCAGTATTTCTCTGTGCCGTGATACCCGCCACGTAGACAAGATGCGAACTGGCATTCGTTTCTGAAAATACTGATGACGATGAGGTGTACTATGACTCGTTCACAGAACAAACCCAGAACCCTGCAATGAATCATAGTACACACAAAGACAAAATACACGTCGGCAACTGCACCTTCTAGCCACTAAGCTAATCAAGAATATGAAGTCAAATTCAAACAGAATTGTAACTAGCGGAGTGCACTTGGGGCATAGACCTAATACAACATTAATGTGCAGGCGTTGTCCGCGCACTTTGTTTGCAGCGCGATCCTGTTCGCTTACAAGTTATGGTTTGGTTGTGCTGCTTTTTTTTCTCCTTTCTTCCTTCCCGTTCTGTTCCCCAGCTCGGTGTCTCACGCCGTGGCAAGCCGCCAAGCATGGGCACTCCGCCAGCCGAAGTACGGGGTTCTGTTAGGGATAATATAGGACGCAGGGAAAAAAATGAGGCGAAGAAATAATTTTTTTCTCTCTCTCTCTCTCTCTCTCTCTCTCTCTCTCTCTCTCTCTCTCTCTCTCTCTCTCTCTACCCC
>NW_004797588.1:550426-552102 GCF_000002075.1 Aplysia californica | reverse complement strand
ATATATATGTATTATACTTGTACACCGGCTATTTATCACGAATTTCAGGAGACAAAAGGAAAGCCAAGAGCTAAGTGTTTTACAACGCTTGCAACTGCATCATTTCATATGAGCGCGCGGGACACACCAAACATTTTCGATTGGTAGGAAATTTTGAATTTTGCCCGGGTGGCAGCCGACGCCTACTCTTATCGATTTTAGACCACCAAGGGACCTTTAACGTGCGCAACTTGCACACGGGACCTCCTAGATTTTTCGCCCTTGTCCGAGAAGGCTAGGTGTAGATCTTTCCTACCAGAAGATCAAGGGGGTGGCTGAAAGACAGTAGTAAGATAACTTAGATAAGGAGCCAAGGAGTAGCAGTAGAAAGGCTGCAGAAAGAGTCAGGAAACAAGTGGAGAGTGCAAAGGAGGTGAGGGGGTGGGAGAAAGTGTAGACGAAAGCAGACAACAGAATATTGCAAGAGAGAAGGAAAGAAGGTGAAAAGAGACTATTTTAGAGAAGAAACTCTTTCGGTCGCTACCCGGATTTGAACACGGGACCTTTGAATGAGAGGCGAATACCTTAACCTCTTGGCCACGAGAGTGCCCCCCCCCCCCTTTTTTTTCCTAGGAAGCCCAGAGAAATTATAATATCCCAACTGAAAGAGCAGTGGAGCTAGCCTATCATAGAAAACGGCATCTCCCCATCGACGCTTAACGGCAATAGAGGATGAAAAAGTAAGTAAAAGTAAGTAAGTAAAGAAAAGCTTCCCGACGTCTCAGTCTGGTAACATGAACCCTTGTCAGAAACCATGATGTCGATATTTCTTATTTTAATCGTAACGATGATGGGGATTAGCATCATAATTCTCGCCTTATTCCTCCCACGGCATCACTTTTATAGCACCAGGAGATCTGGCTTCGAGTTTTTCCCAGTATCTCGGTCTATCTGATGGGACGTTGTAACCTTCTCGGGTCGAAACCCGCCTCCTAAATGATTTAAATTGTGAAGATTGGGGGGGGGGGGGGGAGATAAAAACGTCTATAGTTTTTTTTTTTAACTCGCAAAGAAGGCTGACTCAACCTTCTTCTTGGTATGGTTGCCAATGTACGTTCTTGAGCAGGGATACATTTTCTTCTTTTTTCAGTGTTTTTCAGTGTAGGTGCTCTTTGCCTTCATTGACACAATTTAGAGCATATTGGAGGTCAGCTTCCGACCCTGTTTGTCAGAGCCAACCCAAGCTGTGGGTGGTTGTCGGGTGCTCTGGTGTGGTTTACTCCTTCTTTCTTATATATAGAAAACATATCGTCTCTATCTCCCCTTCTTCTTTTTTCGTGTTTAGTTTGTTACTCTCTTGTAACACCTCTAACCTTCGGCACTTATATGACCTTATTGCGTTGCAAGTGCCAAAAAACACATACAAAAACTTAAACAACCCGAGCTGAGAGGGATCCCAGAGAAGAAAAATGACGAAGATACTCGATGAAAAAGATGTCCTCCCCTTTCGGGAATCGAACACTGGTCTCCTGCGTGCGACATCAAAGCTCCTAATGACTACCCCAAAGACGCCAGTAGATAATCTGGGAAAAAGAGAAGAACTCATTGAGGAGGAGGGCAAGAGTGGAGTATGTGCGCGTGTGTGCGTGTGTGTGTGTGTGTGTGTGTGTGTGTGTGTGTGTGTGTGTGTGTGTGTG
>NW_004797588.1:546209-547322 GCF_000002075.1 Aplysia californica | reverse complement strand
GAAAGTGGAAATGAAAGCAGATAACAGAACATTGCTAGAGAGCGGGAAAGGAGGTGAAAGGAGACAATTTTAGAGAAGAAAATTTTCAGTCGCTACCCGGATTCGAACCCGGGACCTTTGAATGAGAGGCCAACATCTTAACCTCTAGGCCACGAGAGCCCCCCTCATGGTGAAGGACATCTGATAAATGGAGGCTACAGACAGGCCTTACACATTTTGTGTTCCAAACGCCGTAATGAAAGTAGTCACTGCATCCATTATTATCGTTTGTTGTTTCTTGTTTCCACATTATTATAATTATGTTATGTCTTTTGGCAGCAAACTTTCCACAGTTGCCATATATATATATATCTATTTTTTCTGTATGTCTTTATAAAAATCCGCTCCCTTCCTAGGGTTTTATCTGTCTACTTATATTAATAAGACGGAAAATACTTTGCCCACTCAGCCCTGATTTGGAACAAAACTCGCAAGTTTGGTTCCGCCGGCTCTAAACTTAACGCCATGCCGCCGGCCGGGGAAGGGGAGTAAGGGTGCAATTTGGGGATATAATAATACATGTTGCCCTTCTGAGAAGCCCTAGATGTTATCCACAGATTTGCTCTATAGGTTTAAAAAGGGGATAACTCTATGATGTTACCCTATCTATGTGAGCCTTGGGAGATGGTGATGCAGATGGTCAGGGTCGTGTGGGTGTGAAATACCACGAGTGCCAGTGAAAGTACTCGAGTAGCGAGCCACGACGGAAACTTTCCTGGGTAGCCAGAAGCCAGAGGTGTGACATTAGTTTGACCAATGCCTGCCGCCCTGATCGTAGAGCCAGCCGAGAAAAGAGTTCCTCTTATCGTTGTTACATGGCAGTGAGACGTGGCATTGGTTGACTGTGCTTGTTAGACCGATGGGTGGGGCTAAGGGTGGAAGTAAAGGAGATTTTCAGTCGCTTCCGTTTTAATAGGTCAAAAAGTGGTCCTATGAAATCCAAGCACTGATGCGAATTGGATAAATTTTAAGACTTCATGTCATTATCAGAGAGGATAACAGTTGAGAGGTGTGAAGTTCTGACCACTGCGTGGCGATCGGACAAGCAATCCTTGATCCCACCGGCTGGGAACT
>NW_004797588.1:542996-545652 GCF_000002075.1 Aplysia californica | reverse complement strand
GTCCCCCGATTTATGTTCCCCGATATAACGTGAATTTCTGCTTGAGTTTGTGTGCGTTTGTGATCTTCTAGGCCTACTTCTAGAATTGCCTGTGTTGGTTCTACACCAAAGTGTAGGCATAGCCTTGATCTAGATACGTCTCATTTAAAAACACGCCAAGTTGGTACCGTAGCTCTAGACTAGATGCTCGTCCAATGAAATTAGTTGAGAACAAATTGACCCATGGGACACACATTATGTATAATGCTAAAGATAGTGTTGTTTTCAGACTTGACACCGCTTCACTCGGTGGCAATTGACAAAAAGTCATTTTTTGTCAAATGTCAGCGCTTCACTCGGTGGCAATTGACACTACCATATATAAATATGTTTAGCCATTTAAATTCGTTTGGCTTTTTTTCATCTTTGATCTCATCTTTTAATAACAGATTCTGTTATTTATCTATTCATTTACCTTTATATATTACTATTAGACATATATTTCCGTGTGCCTATTTGAGTGGGTGGGATAGTGAATGGATCACGTAGCCCCGTTGTGTGCAATCAATAGCTCCATGGAGGACAACATGTTTCACTTAGGAACAAGGATAATGAGCTAAAGCTTAATAGACATTTCTGCTCAGCCACAGTCGCGAGGGATTCACGAACAGCTGGGTGGCTCTCAGCTTCGAGTCTTTCACTGGTTTAGACTAGCGGTCCTTAACCTTGTGAGTCTCAAGGAGCACTTCTTGTTGCAGTTTTTTTTTGGTCTTCGATTTTTATATTTACCACGTGCCTAACTCTATGAAAAAAAATAAACATTCTTTAAAATGGGGTTACATAAATCAACTAAATAAGCAAATTACACTTTATTGATCAGTTTAGGAAAACTTGAGTTACCCAGGAATCTGTTCAGCCCACACACGGACATTTTACTACCAATAAAAAATATTGTTGATAAAGCCTCTATCGTGATATGGGAGAACTTTCTATACTCGCCTGCGTAACATCTTAGAGGATAACTTTGTTGTTTTAATACTTTGCAGGAAAAGGAAATCGTTAATCTAACCAACCTATCTTGACTTTGCGAGTAGTCTAAAATATTTACAAACTGGACAACTTTTTATAGTACAATGTAATTGAACCTTTTATCTCAAGAGAACTGTCTGGGGAAATGCGATGGCAGCGTAATGATTGTATATTTTATTCTCCATCGACGACGTAAATATCTTTAAATAGATGAGTAACTTCGACTTTGCCTACCAGAACCAAACCAAACTGTCATCGGCAACCTGTTAAAATCTACTAAGCCCAGGAAGCATATTTTTCCTTTTCTTGAGAGAGAAAAGAATCGTTTCCTTCTTTTAACAATTGTATCTACATATGTGTTTTTTCTTGCTTTTTTTAATATTTAGAATTTAAATGTCGGGAAAATATTTCTTGAACTCATGAGACCAGTGCAGTCTAGAGAATCTAGCCGGCATTGCATGCAACCGATGTTACACATTAAGAAACAAGAAACAGCAATTGAAACATCATTCTCCAAATTTCTTGCTTAGTTCATTTCAACAGTTTTGCGACGTTATGTAGAATTGGTCCCATTTGTCAACTAGAAGACAGGATGGCCTTAAAAATATCTTCCCAACAGGTGGATTGAATTTGCCTCTTTCGGCATGCAAGGCGAAGAGCCTAATCATTTCACCATAGATATTGTGACTGGTAAGGTAGCAATCGTAGAGTATGGACGATCTAAGAAGAACACCTCTGGGGTTGGACAGTAGTTTCAGCTTGAAAGATTCACTCACCTGAAGAGCCAACTCTTGATTCAAAAACATATATACTTCAGATTAAAAGGAAAAACATAAGACATAGCAACGTACTTTGGCTGGGCTGAAACGCATCACATGATCTTTTCGCTCAGCTAAAGAAGAAGAAGAAGACGAAGAAGAAGAAGAAGAAGAAGAAGAAGAAGAAGAAGAAGAACAAGAAGAAGAACAAGAAGAAGAGCAAGAACAAGAACAAGAACAAAAACAAGAACAACAACAGGAAGAAGAAGAAAAACCTGTGCGAAAATGTCAAGAAAACAATAAGCATAAATTAATAGTATTTATAACACATGTATAATTTATTTACATTGTTGTAACACTCTCAGAAAACATAAGTACATAATATGCACTATAAAAAAGGATAGGCCTACGGCAAAGTTCGCATGTACTCAACAAGATTTCAGTACATTATAAATGGCCTTTGATTAATTATCTTTCGGCTGATGAAAGAAAATCAGATGTCCTGGCATTATTAAAGTACACTATTATGTCTTGTCGGCGAATGGGTGATGACCTTTAAGTTGTGTTTTTCACTTGACTGCGTCTCACTGTTGTGTCGCGCCATGTGTATAGTTGTCCAATTAATTCCGTCAAGCCTGACCTAAATACATTTCCTTTGAAGGAGCCGTCTACACGGTTCAGCCCTTTGTCTTTTGACACGGTTAACTAAGTACAGGTCCATCGGATTTTGCCCAGATGGACACACTAGGAAAAAGATAAAAAGTCAAAGGTTTACTTTAACAATTTGCAACATGAGGCGATGGAACTTATTTTCTTGAAAGTGAAAAGGGTGCTCAGTCAGTGGCTTTCGTGTAGTTTGACTGTGAAAGGCTGAAATTTATTTTTATATA
>NW_004797588.1:540436-542186 GCF_000002075.1 Aplysia californica | reverse complement strand
CAAATAAATAACAAAAATAAATAAATAAAATACAATATAATAAATGAATAAATAAGTAAAAATAAATAAGTCTACACATGCACACAAGGCTCATTATGCGTCATTTTGAAACGAGGGAATCAACTTCTATGAACATCTTCAGAAACATGATTATCATAGTGCACTATAGCCGATTGAACACTCGGGTTACTAACATCAGCAAAACAAACGCAATAAATTCTAATGTAAGTCAGAATCGGAACGATACTTTTATAATGTGCTGAGTTCCGTGCGGTGCGGGTGATTCGAATCGGTCCTTGAACTTTTATTCTGGGAGGTATTCTTCACCGTCCACCTTCTTGATTTTGGTGCTATTGGAGATGGACGTATCAAATAGAGTATACCCTGTCTTTTTCAGGACCACCCAGTGTCCTTTTTTTACACTAAAGAATGAAAATCGGTATTACATTTATGCCCACTTCCCCATGTGCCGATTTCTTCCAAGAGTGGTGACAGCAATAGGTTTTTTGAGATTATCAACCTTGGAGGGCAACCCAACTCTAACTGCCCATCTAGGCCTATAGTAACTTCCTTGAATTTCGTCATGTATACATTCCCGGGGCACGATCAAAATCTAACACAACAAACCACAGTCAAAGTGTCAAAGAGCCTGGTTTGAGGCAGACTGGTACGGTCGAACAATCAAACAGACAGGTGTGGTCAAAATCTGACCTCTGACCCAACAATCACCAGTCAAGTAGACTGGCATATCAAGTATACTGATATAGAACAATCAAGTAGACTGAAGGTAATGCATGGAAACCAGGACTAGTTTTGGCAAGGCTGGCAAGGGCAAGCACGCTCCTGCACCAGTGCATGTCCCGTTCAGTACAGTGCAGTACAGTAACTGACTGTACATCGGGTCAGGTGAACCGTCGGTTCTCCCTGCGAGCGCCTCTGGCTGGCAGAGACCAGCAGACATACCGTGCACGTTTTGCTCCACTTACGTCACGCCAAAGTGGGGTCAAGGTTCTCCAAGATGACGTCAGAGCAAACCGGTCTCGGCGTAAACAAACAAAGCTACTCGTAGACGCAGGAATGGATGGATCGAGAAACATTCCGAGGCTGAGTCAAGGGACGCTACAGCCGAGGGGAACAGCGAACATCGATGCCGAGAAAGGGGGAAGCAGTGGTAGTGATGAATGCGCACAGAGAGCACGGTTTAAACCGCCAGGACCGAGATCTATGGTCTAATTTATTTAATGTTTTCTGCGTTCTACGTCAGCTGCCGTCATCGGGGTTACTTGCGGCTACACTACACACAGTCAGTTGCCTACACCGGGGCCTTTTTACTTTTGGCGAACAGCCTGGTCTTGGTTTGGCTGAAAGAGAACTCCTCAGCCTCAACCTCAACCCATCATGTTCTTCCGCAGTAGTCTTTCGTCTCAAGATCTAATTCTTCCAGAAACAAGGAAACGGAGTGGCTTCTCCTCAGTCCAGGCTGAGGCATCTTGTAGATCTCAATTCTTCTCTCCTCTCCACCCATCTTCTTATGCCTTAAGCGAGAAATTTGGCGTCATCTCCATTACGCTTTTCGTCGCTTTCTCCTGTCTTACGTAAATTCTATCTATGCGTCATTTTCTTCGTTGGGGGTCTGGATACAACGGCTATCAGAATGACGATGCAAGTAGGTCGTTTGGCAAAGCTGACCAAAGAGCACTCAGTGAGGGTCAGCTGCTGAACAGTAGGATAGGGTCGGGGTGTGTGTGTG
>NW_004797588.1:535718-537235 GCF_000002075.1 Aplysia californica | reverse complement strand
ACACACACACACACACACACACACACACACACACACACACACGCACACACACACACTGACAGATTCAATTCGCCAGAGAAAGATTTAAAAAGGATTAACCAACACCAATTGTTTCTAGTTGCACCTTTGTCACCTTGTGGTATAAAATTGATCTAGACGATTGCAATCAGCTATGACCAAAGAAGTTACACATTCTCACCTAAGCAAAAGCACAAAATATATCTTTGCGTCCTCTGGAGTTCATAATCTAGCTCGAGTGTGCGCGCACTCACACACACACACACACACACAGAGAGAGAGAGAGAGAGAGAGAGAGAGAGAGAGAGAGAGAGAGAGAGAGACGAGAGAGAGACGAGACGAGAGAGAAAATGTGTGTGTGTGTGTGAAAGCTGGGTTATGACGAGTGGAGGAGTGAGCAGTTTCTCTTTTTCGTCGGAAACATTACTTTTCGGAGAAAGCCGCTTGATTTTCTCCTAGTTCGAGTGGGAAAATACACAAGTGTTTTGTAGCAAATCATGACTAGGATGAGAACAGAAAACTAGGGCTGGGCAATGAGTCTCTTTAACAAAATCCGGATAATATTATGTTAGTGCATCTCTTCGGGCATTTAAGTGTGTTATGAACCGCTTCGGACATCTCCTACGATTACCAACGCACCATCCAGCACAACGTGCCAACATCCAAAAATTCAATGGCAACAATGCTAGAGGCCGACCGAGAAAGACCTGGATAGATGGAGTCAGGGAAACATTAACCACCCACTGCATCCCCCTGACCCAAGCTCTCCGGCTGGCGATACCCAAAAGGGTATAAGCAACGGATAAAAGTAAAAGTAAAAGTAAAGATGAACCGCTTCGGCAAATGGGTTAGAAACACTGCAACAAATGGGTGCACCTACTTCGACAAACGGGTTAGGAAAGAGAGTTTATGAGTCTGAATTCCGATAATGTTTTAAAGAGAATTATCCGGTTATCCGGATAGGTTATCAAGAATTTGCCCCACCACTACAGAACACCCCATGGGATACGTAAAGCGAACTAAATGAGGAGGTCGAGTCTAATCTTTAACTCTTTTAATATAACGATTCATCAGCACAAGACTGCATGGTGTACGGAAAGGCATTGTTCTGTCGTAGTGGGGTACTAAAAGAGTTAAAAGGCTCCAGGAGCGCGCTTCTGTAGGTTTAACCCTCAACTACTTTTCCTGAAACTGTTTTGAGACGTGTACTGTTAAAAGACGGTGTACACAAAAGACTTTGTACAAAAATTCAAATCAGATACATCGGAGATGAACATAGAAATGTTTTTCAAGCTTTTGTAAGCACTCTTTCAGATAATCACTCTTCTGTGTCCGTCTCAAAATAATCGCTGACAAAAGAAAAGTTTAATTGCCTCCGCTGCCTCCGCGTCTTAACGGCTAATAAAATAAGAATATAGCGTTCAAGACGGTCACACCCCCCTCCCACCTCTCTCTCTCTCTCTCTCTCTCTCTCTCTCTCTCTCTCTCTCTCTCTCTAT
>NW_004797588.1:532722-534561 GCF_000002075.1 Aplysia californica | reverse complement strand
TGGATGGATGGATGGATGGATTGATGGATGGATGGAGAGAGAGAGAGAGAGAGAGAGAGAGAGAGAGAGAGAGAGAGAGAGAGAGAGAGAGAGCACGTATTAATGATTACTATGAATTGTGAAGTCGACTTTTCTTCCCTGAAAAGATCAAAAGACCGCGTTAATATAATATAGACAAATTAGTCTTTCACGTGTGGCTCTGACTTCTCTGATTTCCATGACATTGCCACCTAGATCTTAGGAGGTCATTGTCCGTTGCCAGACCAATCTTCGTATGTACGTATGGCCAAGTCAGCACAATCAAGACATAGCCGCCTTTTCACCCCAGATTCCCAGCTCTTTGGTGTTGCTGGCTGGGTTTCCTCAAGATTAATTAATGACTCCACTGCGTTTCTTCCAGCGGAGTCATAAACCGAGGCATAAAAAAAAAAAAGATTTGTAATAATAAAATCGTGGTTAAACGCGGAAGCAGTACTTAAAAAACAAAACAAAAACAAAAAACAACACACATTAAGAAAGAAAGAAAAAAAAAAAGAAAATACCCAAGACTTAGCAATGACAAGCATCCGGCACACAGAGGTCGATACTGCTGGCCTGACGCGCTTTATCGATTGGATGCTGTGACGTCAGAACACGGGCTCCCTGGGTATGACCCAGGTCAGAACAAGCCAGGCGCTGACGAAAATGCACGCACGCGCGCTCGACACCGGGGCTATAGATAGATCTTACGCTCGCGCCGAGAATTGGAGGTTCTTTTGAGGAGTGAATGACGAATGAGATGCACGTCACGGGTCTTCATAATGTTGTTAGCTCCTCTACTATTACTGTACTTCCGAGAGAGACCTATAATGGGAAACGTTTTATTTCCGGTCGAGCATAACATTTTTCATTTGTATAAGTTCAAAAGTTGTTCATAAGTAGAATAACCTAGAAACCTGTTTTTGCTCACCTTGTGAGTTTCTGTTCCGCAATTATGCAATTACTGTTCTTATCAATATATCTTCTTCCTCCGCTTCTTTCTTTTTGTTCCTCTTCGGTCAGTTTTCCCCCTCAACCTACTTCTCTAGATACCAGAAGGATGCAGCTAAAGTGAAGAAGAAAATATTTTTAAACTTCTTATCTCCAGCTGCCTTTTCTTTTCTCATATTTTCAACATGGAATTTACTCGATTTAGAAAGGGGGGAAGGACGGTCCTTTTATAGAGACCATACCTCAATAAAATTAATATGCTTCCCATTTCCTTACGCCTTGGCTGTGTATACTTATTATAGCAACCTGGCCAATGTCCATTTTTGCAAAGGCAGTGGGCGTCTGCGTGCGTCGCTTCCGTCCAGTGCAAGTCTTGAAAGCATTACAATAATAATAAAAGTAAATAATAAAGCGTTTGAATAGCTCAAATTCCCGCTCAACAGCAAGCTCTATGCGCTTTACAATCTATATTATTACACCAGCAAACCTGATAGTTTTCTGAAACAATCTCAACTTCCTGGGAAGCATATAATGAAAGCTACCATTTTACAGGCTATAAAACAACAACATACTGACAAGATCTTCCACTGCCTTCTCTTCTTGACTTGCAAAGAAGAACATTGATCTGGATAGACCTGCTTCCGGATGAGACAATACTTATAGGTTACTCATTCATACTTTGTAAGACTTGGTTGTTGTAGCTATAGCATACGTTAGACCAGAAAGCTTCACTCGTTCGGATTAGTAGATATTGGTGAATGAGAGATGCTTTGTTGTGACGTGGTGACCATCTTCGACTGACATACATTCTTGTTTTTGTAATTTCTATATTGTTACAAACATTTACATCAGAGCACACAACCCCCCCCC
>NW_004797588.1:508740-530140 GCF_000002075.1 Aplysia californica | reverse complement strand
GGGGTTGGAGGTGCTGAAGGTAGACTAGACAAAACTACATGGAGATGTTTAGGGGTAGGAATACTTGAGGATTACCGGAGCCTCGAAGGCTGTACATCATTTGATGACTTGTATGTATGCTCCAAACGGGGCTTTAACTACATGTATAGATCTAAGCTTATAATATGTAGGCTACTATATGGACCTCTATGATCACCCCAAGTAACGTTGCCCATCGACAATAATGGCAAATGCCATCTCACCAAATACATGTAACTCTAAACCTGTCAACACATCATTTCAAATTTACATTCTAAACTGTACAATTTACGCCGAAATTAGTGAGACTTATTACATTGTGATAAGTTCGTGATTTTCTGTATGTATGTGTATGAGTGTAAGCATGTTGTATGAGTTGGCCTATCCTCAGACGATGTGTTAGTGTTATACATGACATGTAGATTGTTTCTCATCTTGCAACTCCGAAGTTGACATGACTTAAATGTTGAAATCAAGCAACAATGTTGCGAGTTCTAAATTATATTTTTCTGATCTCTTTACGAAATTACGGGGCGTTTTGTTTTTATCTGTTTTTTTATGTGAGAGGCTAAAGATATCGAGAAGTAAGAGAAGAAGAATTCATTCTTTAAATAACCTCGACTTTCACCGCATCAAGGGGAGCAAGCAATAGGTACCCTTGCAGCAGACCAACCACAGGAAATTGTTTCTGTTACTTGGAATGTGTCCAAATCAACAATCCAAATTTTGGGTCGATATCCACAGCAGACCACCAAAGGACTGGGAGACAAGGGGCAACAACTCGTCCTCGAGATCTCTTATATTCGGCGGCCCCGAAGTGTTCAAGCTATACAATGTACAACGTAATACAAGGACTGGCTTGGGTGTTCGAAATCGTTTTCCTGAAGTCAGTCTTTGGGTACAATGACTTCTTCAGCGGACTTTTCTGACAAATTTGTCGCCGCCAACAGGGGCGTCACATTTGGAAATCCAGCTTGGCCAATGGAAGTCACGGCAGTGGAGTACTCCCTTGTTCAGAGACGAATCTCTGTTTCTTCTTTCTCGCCACGACAGACAGACAGCAAAGAGACGACAGACGGCGAACCAAGTTATTATTTTCACACAATTGCTATATGAAGCACTAGCCCATGGCGGATGAAGTGTGATGTGGGATCTACCAGTCACACAGGAAGAAGAGCTACTCGTAACTGAAACAATTTTCTGGAACACCATGTTGCTCCAGTCTTTCAAAGACAAGGGTCAATTTTACAGTGGGACAAAACCAAACCCTAAATTTCCCATTTTACCATGGTTTCTTCATCAAGTGTCAAATCAGCGCAACCATGGCCCACACCATGGTTGTACGTTCATTCCTTTGCTCGATATTCTCAAAAAAGCTACATTTTACTGATCTTTCCCCGTCACCCACCTGTTTAGGCTCTCCAAGTAGGTTGCTCTGGGTTTACCCTGACCCAGTTGTCTTCAAGTGTGCAAGAAGGAGCTAGACATTTCCCTCTATCCATCATCCAGGGATGCACTGGGTTGGGTATGGGGACCCATTATGTAGGCCCTACTAGCACGGCATAACTAACTGATAACTGCTTTTAAAAAAAAAACAATGTTCGGAATTTTCCTTGACCCTCAAACTCACCTGATCTGAACCAAATGCGTGCCAGAGGTCGCCTCTAGACACAGAATTCTATTCTGTGCCTCTAGATGAATTCCCAAGCTCTGGCACAAGCGTGAAAGCCATTCCTAATGCTACCGTTCGTCATCTCATCGCTTCCATTTCCAAGCCTAGACAGCGCCAAGCAGTTATGCAGTCAGCACGGGGGTACACACACTTTATAATTTATTGATTACGCCACTGAAGACGAAGTAAAATTTGTACGTTTATTCTCACAATTATTGAATTACAGAGATCAACACTTGAGCTCAAACATCTTAGTACATGTAATACTGTGAAGTTACATAACTAATTCTTTGAATCTAAGTCTAAGTCGTTTTATACAGTCTATTATAAAAATATATGGTTGAAAATATGCTGTTGATGAGGAGTTGGCCCTAATGCGTTTCTTTTCTGGAATACCACATGAAGTACTATTTATCCAGCTTGTATCCTTGCTGACAAACATAAGGTATTTCATTAGAGAAGCAATTATTTGCATCTTGAGTGAAGCAAAATACTCATTTGATATTGCCTTCAGATTGTGAACGAATTGTTTGCTTGTACTTGTATAACTTTCTGATGAAATTCACCCCGCCAGGCTCTCTTTTCTTGTGCAAAAAAAGTTCCTCTTCAAGCTGCCAAACTTGCAGAATCACCCTCCCACCTTAGCCTATGTAGTCTCCCTCAACTCAACATACGAGCAGTCAAGCCAGTACATAGAGAGCGTTCAACTTTCAAGAAAGCCAACTTCTTTGATAAACGCTTCTTTGTTCGTATTCCGATGACCTTAGTCAAGCCATTTTCTGTCTTCTGATTTTCAGTAAGAGAGGTGTTCTGTTAATTCATTCTGCCAAATTTACAGGCACTTTTCAACTACTAATGACTCGTCATCAGCATAGAGTTGATTAAGCAGCAGTCTTGGTTTCGATCTTTTTGAAGTCGTTGGGGAGTATGGTGGACATGAAAGCCACCTTACTTTCAGGTAGGAAGCCACTTTTGACATCTAAACCACCACAGTTCACACACATACACACATGTAAAACAGAAGTAAGAAACAAGATGGATTAAAATTTGTGTTTTTTTTTTATTCATATTTTTTTTCAATACGTTGGCAGTATGCCATACTTTTGGTAAAATATATATTTATATAATATATCGTCTCTTTCTCAGCCAGCAAGAACCAAGAGGATTTTTGTTGTGTTCAACAAATGGCAAAGTCATTGTGAGGAAATGGACATTATCACCAAATTTAACTGAAAACAAGGGAGAACACTAAATGGCATACACACATGTCATGCCCTGAGAGATGACAAACAACATTTATACTACTTCAAATATATGCTCTGGAATATATGTCCCTGGCTGTGTTACACAACATACCAGCCCAGGTACAGCACAGTCGACCACATACCACCAGCATTACTTATCTTCTCAGACATGCACTGGGCAGTGGTCAAGCTTAGTAGGATCACACAATCAGCCATACCGTTTATCACGTACAGTATTTTGATTTCACTTTTAGCAGCCATACACCTTATAGGTACGTCACAGTGCACAATAAATAGATTACGAAAGAAAGGCAGTGTAAGCTACCGGCAGCAAAGGAATCACATCTAAATACAACAGAAAAGTTTGCACATAAAAATTTGTATCGTAAAGAAGCTATGGATAGAAACAATGCAAGTACCATCCAGTGGAACTCATTAAAGTGCTTATCATAAGGCCAGCTGTAAGTGCCTAGGGGCAGAGAAGGGAACAAAGGAAAGTCACTACAGTACTGACATTCGACGTTCGGAAATACAAAAGCTAACAACACGAGTTACAATATTCTGCTACTAACATCAAACGATCAACAAAAGCTGAGAAACTTACGGAAAAAAAATGATCAATACAACTTTTAAACTTAGCAGTGTTTGATTTAATGCTGCCTCAAACCAGAAAAAAGGAACAGTATACAACTCCCATGCTAACAGTAACAGAAAACTTCTATTCTTTGGCATCCATTCACAAAGAAAAATCATAAAGTAAAACTGAAAAACTTTCTGGCAGTCAGTCAGGACTTCAAACAATTTCAATTAATAAACCTAACTATCACTGTAGTCAAACAGAACACAACTTCGTACTGAAAGAATGGCACAGGGGAATCGCAGATTTAACAATGTTTAAAACACAGAGCAAAAAAGAAAACCAACAAAACACAGTAGGGTACAAACAGTAGGATAAATGAAAAACCAGGTGAAATGTAAGAAAGATTGTAATCACAGATACCGTTTGTCAGAGAAGCAACAAGAGTTCAACAAATATGGGAAGTGGAGGGGGAAAACAAGTTTTCTAACATGAAAGAAAAACAATGAAAACAATGAGGATTTCATGGACAGCCCGTACATATTCATGTGGGCTTTAGGGCAAGAATTATGTACAATATCAACAACAAATTGCGTGAGGACGAACGAGTATTGGCCTCTGGGGGAACAGTACTGCGCCAGCCATGAAAAAATTTCACTAGCACCAAGAAATTCGATTGAAATTGCCGAGTTTGAGTTTATTGTCACATAGAAGTGGTGGGCACCACGCTGGATGGACAGTGAAAGGAAGGTGAGCTGACCACTAGGGGGATGGTGCTGACCAGACTGTCCAGTGATGAGTCAGCCGCGCTGGATGAGGGTGTAGTGACCTCGGGCTGACTCACCGGGTGCGACACAGCTGCTGCCAACAGTTTTGCATCTTTCTTGATGCGCTGTTTGAGGTGAACCTTCGCGTGCCTTTTCTTCTCATCGCTGCGAGCAAACTTGCGACCACAGACATCACATGAGAAAGGTTTTTCACCTGTATGCGTTCTCACATGGGTTGTCAAATGGTCACTGCGGCTGAAAGAGCGGCTGCAGATCTTGCAATGGAAGGGCTTCTGTCCTGTGTGAATTCGTATATGTCGGGTCAGTTCATCGCTTCGGGAAAATCTGCGGTCACAGCTTTCAACGGGACATGGGTATGGACGCTCGTGAGGGGGAGTTTTACTAGGACGGTTGGGATACTTTCTGGGCTTGACAGGAAGGAATTTGAGAGAATTTTGCTGATACGGCTGGCCAAGTACTGAGGGTAGTCCTGAGCTGGTGGAGGCTTCCGACACAACAGCGGAAAAGTCCATACTTGTGGGAGGTAGGAACATGCGGTCATCCATAGGCTCTGTACCTGGCTCTGTTTTGATGGTAGGCATAGGAAACTGTGATGACATCCCAGAGGATCCTGGGCCCATCTGCAGAGCGCTGAAGTCAGGCAGCTGTGCTTGGTTCTGGCTCATCACTGACCACTTGAGATCAGCTGTAAGACTACTTTTGTTGGCTAAGTCAGCTATATGCATCTCAAACACACTGTCCGATAAGCTGTTGCTGGGAAAGTTCAAAAAGTTCTGCTGTTGTTGCTGTTGCGCCTGCTGAGCCGGTTGCCGTGATTGTGTGCAGCTGCTGTAGGTGGGTGGCTGCTTCATCTGCATGTTGTGCATCTGCAACTCCATGGGCAGAGACATAGCCATGGACTGTGAGTACGGGGGAGGTGGAGAATTGTAGCCCATGCTTTCTTCTGTACCTTGTGATTCAGACATAAGCACCATCTGAGGCTCTGGGCTGGACTGGGCGGAGCTGATGGGGGAAGCAAAGCCAGTGGAGAAGTGTTCCCCAGCATCCTGTTGGCATGGGGCCTCCGATGGAGTGATGGGACCTTGTGACTGGGGGGACTGCACCGATACTGGGGAGGGGGAGGGCCGGGTTTGCTCAGCTTGTTGTTCTGTAGTGGACGGGACACCAATGTCAAACTCACACGGTGGGTGTGCGGGAGTGGGGAATGGGATGACACCACCTTGTGTGGACGTAGCTGACTGCGAGGTGGCTTGAGACAAAATGGCGCTGAACAGGGGAGATAAGGGTGTGAACAGCGAGGCAAAGTTTGGGGGAGTCGAGTCCTGCTGCGTGGAGCTGGGAGTGACAGCTGTGGTGACCAGTGTCCCTTTGTAGGTGATTGTGTGTGTGGTTCCTCCAGCATTGGCCTGGAGGCCAGACACCTTGGTGGCCTGGGAAGCATCAGTGGACTTCTCTGGGATGTTGATAGAGGCAAAGATGTTTGCTGTGAACAAAATGGAAAGAAGATACTTGTTAGTTCCACTGATATGGGGGGAAAACGATGAAACCACAGACACAGTATTGTCAATCAATAGGCTACATAAATTGGAACAAACTGCTTCATTATACATGTACTGGGACTAAGGCTTATACTGAGAACAATAGCATAGATCATATTTTAAAGATCCCCCAAAACTGGAAACGTTTTTCACTGTAAGCTCCTAACCTAAAGCAGGTGGATGAATGTCAATGACACTAGTTCTAAATCTAGCTCTAGTACCGATCTAAAGTTACACAGGGCTACGATGCAGCATACTCCGTTTATCTACTCTCTCACATAGTGGCTGTCACTCGTCTTGTAATTGTGATTTTTGTATAAAAAGTAAAAGGTAGCGTGTGAGTCTCTCTTTCCCCTTCTTCTCTTATAAAATTGTTCTTGGAGTAGCTGTAATTATGCCTTCTATTGGGTACGGTGAGCTTGTCATAAAGTATTCTCATCTCTAGATATCTAGATCTAGATCTAAAGAGCGTAGACTCGGTAAACTACTATATTTTGAAAGTGTTTATGGTGGAAAAACGGAAGCATTATATGCATAACAAAGAAGACTTCAAAGAAAAAAATGCGATTGACCTCAAGACCTTTCACTCAACCATTCTTTACAAGGGCAACACGTGTGACATAGGCACTTTGTGAAGTAAGTAACGACTGAGCACAGCCAAAAATAATTTCATGAATATTCATAGCCAGCCGGGAAGGGAAAATCGATAACGAGGCTGCGGGCTCTGTGGCGCATAGCCTAGGCCTATTCCATTCAAAACAGCAAAAGAAACTGTTAATTTACTTTAAATATTTGCTATAAAATGAAAAGCGTGAAAAGAAACGATGCGTCAACTGATAATTTAAGCAGAAACCGATCACAGACACTGACATGAAAAACAATTCTATAAATAGACGAAATCTCCCTTTTTGGAAACGGTCTTTGACGTCATCATACGAAGCAAACAGCTGATGGACAGTCGCAGAAATACCGGTTGGTCTCATAATAAACGACGCTTAAATAAAGTTAAAATACACCTACCAGTTGCTGTAATTGGTGGAGGTTCCAATGAATCAGGTCCAAAGAAAGTTGAATCTGAACATAGTGTAACAGGGGTGTTTAATCCTTCGTCTAAGGCTTCCGAAGTATGTCTAATATGAGCTCCTGGGGTTGGTGTGTCGTAACACAAACTTTGTAAACCCAACTCAGCACCAAGTCCAACATGAGTTAGGGACTCCAAACCGTCCATAATCATCACGAATATTTAGTCCGAGACTTGAAGTAAAAGAATCACAGAAGTGTGATACAAGTAACCAACATCTGTTGCGTATCCACTAAGTTAGCGAGATGTATCGTACACACACTCACTGCGCGGTGTTTATCGGTCTGACTGAGAAATCATGAATGAACTCCAGTTTATGAATGGGCCTGCTGACAGCGCCATGCCCATATAGGGAACCTCATTTCTTATGCGGAGCCAATGAGAAAGCTCGTAGCCATTGACGTCAATGCTCAAGAGTAATCGTCTTCCGAGGCCCATTGTACAAGCTTACCCACGAAGAAAACTAGGTCACAACTGGTAGTAGATGTTTTCTACAAAACCGAGAATTACAATTTATTTTTCTTTTACTATGTGTAATTATAACTACAATTTGTATGTGCATGCAAAAAACTAGGTAGATTTAGTGTTGAATAAGGCTAAAATCTTGTATAGTATATCGTGCGAAAACTGCCCGACATCACTCGTAGTGATAACCTTTGAACCTAGTGTCGGAAACTTCCATATTTGGCACACAAGAATGTCGACGTCATAGAAGAATGACTCTTCTCATTTGACGTCACTCAGACGGGAAGCATTATAGCCTTATATGGCAACTACGCTTCCGCTGGAAGACTTCGGCAAAACTCGGAAATTCTCACGGATCTTTTCAGAACTGCTAACTATCTCCGATTGGCTAGTCGCAGCTACAAGTCTGGCGGCTTGCCCAGCGAGGTCATACACACTGGCAAGGTTTTCCTGACTGTGCAAAAATAACCTCGTTGTTGGGTTGCGTGAATCATTGTGACCTCGACGGGTCACTGTAAGTTTCTTGTCGACCCAGAACAGGTTGTCGGCTATCAACGGAGGTTGAACGTGCAGCCAATGACGGGCGGTTTTCTTTTCGCTTTTGTTATAAAGCCAATGCCCTGCCTCCTGTGGACTGTAGAGCGTTGCCACAAACATTCTGGCGTATTCTCTTGTCATAGAGATATTTTATGACACGGATATTTTAAGATCCTCCGAGCTTTAAAGCACAGCACGCTAAAATAGACTTCTCTCCCGCCTTTGAAAGAGCAACCCACCAGGTTGTTTTCCCAAATGTGTTACGGAAGAAGTATACTATTTCCACAGTGTAGAATAACCTCTGAATAAAAGGATCTCTTCAGGCTTTTGACTGACATATTGTGACATATTATCTCATAGGGCCCAACTGGGATTGTTTTGTATGTTTGGGAAAGCAAAACACGAATTTAAAAAAGGGGAAGATCGAGGGACCGGGGTTGGAGACGGAGAATGAGGAACAGTTGTAATTTTTTTCAGCAACATGACAAAAACTTGTAGGCTAAGCATATGTGTTGTGGAATTATTTGCAGTTCATAATGAAAACTTTGATAAATCTCAAAGACCGTACAACATAAAAGGAACAAGAATTAGAAGGCAAGGAAGCTTAAAGTCCGAGATATAATAATAGGCTTATTATGTACGTTAGATTATTCAACAAACAGTTACTGTTGCTGTGTTGATCTAGCCTAGGCCTAGAAAATCTAGAGATCTCTAGATCTAGATATCTAGATCTAGATCGAGAGGTCTACTTATGAAACAGGGGTGTTGCCAACTTCCAGTACACAAAGGAAAGAAAAAAGAGCAAGGGAAGTGTGGATTCAGCCATCTGTCAAATTAATAAGTCATCCGATGTCAACAGCTTTTTTTTTCTCGTATACAACACATCGCCCAATTAGTCACTCTCCCTCTGAATAATAAACAACATGACCTTCGGTCGGCAGAGGGAACATAATAAAAAGCAAAAACAGTCGGAAGTTGGGAACGAATTATAACTAGAACAAATCAAGGGACCGAACTCATAAAAATAGCTGAAGGTCCAAAGACATGACAAAAAGAATTATCGCCCTTGTTCACTGTTTCTTGCCATTACAGTTTGTATTACAGACATGCAGTTTGCTATCTAGATTCTAGATCTAACCTCTCCAAGTTTCGGTTGTCTTTTTGTGTGCTTTTTTTCCAAATAGGCCAAATATACGCATGCTGACTATAAAACAAAAAGAGATTTTTTACGGACCTACCTTCACGAAAAGAAAATTTGTTCCCCACTACAAGCAGGTTTATATTTTCTTTCTTGAAGAACACAAGTGCTTTCACTCTCCCTCTAATCCTCGGAGGCTGACATGGTCACAACGCATTCACAAAAAGAACACAATCTAGTGGCATGACATGCCTTTGTTCCATTTGATAGTTCTCAAACCATACGTCATATCAACAATACACGAGTCGAACTCAAGTTGGGTACTGGGCTACAACATAACCTAGCCAACCCAGGAGAACATGCACGCACACAGTATGCACCTGTGCCAGCCTTTTTCGCGATTGTATTATAAGGGAAGGCATTCAGTTCACCATAGAAAAACATTACCTCTTGAGCTTTACAAATGAACAACAATTTTGAAAAGATCCATCTCTTTTCAAACCCAGGGAAGAGGAGATAAAGGGGGGAAAGGGAGGGAAAGGGGGGGGGGGCGTAAATGATATGAAACTTACACCTCGCACAAAGATACCGGTTTGATTTAGAAAATCTAGGCAGGAAGGTGTAGAAAGGTTATGCATAGAGTGGTATTGCAGCAAAATGCAAAACGGCATGGTGGAGCGGGGGCGAACATTAAATCTTGCTCATCATTTCATTAGTGTTAAGCTAAAGCTATTTCTAAACCAAAATACCACTTGCGTGCTCATCAGGTTTTCAAAGTGCTTAGAAAATCTCCAATAAAAAAAAGAAACTGTGTAACAAATCCTCATACAGACTACCACGCAATGAAATTGTGCTTTTTTTTTCTTGTCTTAAACCGGGCATTGCCTGGTCATTTTCAGTCCGAGTTATGTGACGTCAGGAGTAGACATTTTTAGTTCTAAGAACAAAAAAAAGGAAGGGATGGGGATTGTGGCGATGTTTATAGCGAAGAGTCGTTCCAAATTGGTCTGATTTAAATGACTCTTGACAATTATGGATGCACCAATGACTATGACCATCGTCCAAAAATATTACTTCTTAGTTGTAGAGTGGAGTGCTGTATAAACTAAGAATAACACGAATAACACATATTATAACACGATTATTTTAGTAATTTAAACTCTTGAAAAGGAACAAACCTCTCAACACCTTTAGTAAACTTAAACTTTTACCTCTCGAAATCCCTTTTCTTAAATCTCGAAAGCAGCTGAAGTATAGGAAAAACTACTTGGTTTGAGAATTCATGTAAACCACACCAAGACATTAAAAAAACTGGGGGGTGGGGGCATTAAAAAAACTGTTTCTGTTTTGTTTTGTTTTGTTTTTTGTAAGTGTTTTACGGTGCCCGCAACTGCGTAAGGTCATGTGAGCGCGTAGAACACATTAAACATTTTCAGTTGGTCAGAAATTATGAGTTTTGCTCAGGTGGCTGCCGAAGCCTACTCTTATCGATTTTAAACCACAAAGGGATCTTTAATGTGCGCAACTTGCACACCGGACCTCCGAGATTTTTCGCCCTTGTCCGAGATGGCTAGGTGTAGATCTTTCCTACCAGAAGATTAGTGGTGTGGCTGAAAGACAGCAGTAAGAATGAGGAGAAAGGCTGCAGAAAGAGTCAGGCACCTATATGAGGGGAAAAAAGAGGTGAGGGGGTGGGGGCAGAAAGTAGAGACTTAGGCAGACGATAGAAAATTGATAGAGAGCAGGAAAGGAGGTGAAAGGAGAGAATTTTAGAGGAGAATTTTTTTTCTGTCGCTACCCGGCCGGATTCGAACCCGGGACCTTTGAATGAGAGGGGAACACCTTAACCTCTTTGGTCACGAGAGCCCCTTTATAAAACTGTTATGTGGTAGAATAAAGTCAACTGACCAAAACGATGAATATTCTTAGTACAGTTTATCGGGTGGCAAAGTGACATGCAGCAAAGTTGTTACGGGATTGAGCCACAAAATGTATTTCAAAATAAATCTAATATTGTTTGCAAAGCTTCCGAACATCACCGTCTTGAAATTACAGCGCTTTCCAAACCAAGCTGCGAGACTTCTGTCTAAAGAGAGGAAGAGCAACCATACTTTTTATCAACCCTTCCTTAGAAAAAATCAATTAACTCCCAACCACAGCTAGAATTGCTTACAACATCGCCGTCCCTTGCCATAAATTATGTGTTAACAATAAATCCCTTTCTATGGAAGCAACCTCATTCAAATGTATTATGTTTCACCAGGACCTGTAAGATCAGGAGATTAGTCTCTTATGAGAGCAAGTCCTAAGAATGGAGGTATAAAAAACATACTCGATTACACGTGCTATATTCATAATATCGTCAATAATTGTACTGCGATAGCATGGACTTCTGCTTATGTGTTAGCATTGCTCTATCAGCGTAAGGGTATGAACGTTCATGCACATGTATTTTGCATTAAGATGAAGGTATTACACCTAGGCCAGTATTGTATGGCTGGGAGTGGGCGCTGTAGAAATTATTATTATCATTATTATTATTATTATTATTATTATTGTTATTATTATTAGTAAGGATCGATGAACTGTTTAAGTTTAACCAGTGTTATTTTCTTATGCTGTTTATTTGTGTGTGTGTGTGTGTGTGTGTGTGTGTGTGTGTGTGTGTGTGTGTGTGTGTGTGTGTGTGTGTGTGTGTGTGTGTGTGTGTGTGTTAAAGTGGTGGTGGGGGGGGGGGGTCAGTACACTATGACTGAATAGGGCAACAGGAACCAAGTATGACATATAATGACCATACTATTGTTCCCAGGTGAATTGATATTCTTAAGAATATAAAATGTAGTAGTCTTGATACGAGTGTAATACGCGATTATAAAGGAATTTATACATGTTATGAAAACCGTGATTTTGATTTCGAGAAAATAAAAAATAAAAATTACCAAACGTTCGTTTTCAAGGAGAGAAAAGTGCAAAAACAACAAGATCATGGGGCATGTGGCCATCTGTACAGGTTTCATCTCTGTCAGGTCACTGAAATTTGAGGAAATTCTCTTGAAAGCTGGAGGAAAATGTATTACCCCCACCACCCCACACACCCCCTCCCTCCCACGCACACTCCACCCTGTTATTTTGTCATTGCAGATGTTATTAATACTGAATCTAAACCATACTGACGATAAGTTTAACGATTGTTGTCATTGAAAGTCAGGATGGTTTTTGTTCAATAGCAATCTTTCTTTTGAAATGGAAACTAATAATAAATCATGACTGAAAGCGTACACATCCGCAAGCTACGTTGTCGACCTTTCCTGTTCATTAAAACGATTTTGCAAGTGCAGCAGATGGACAAAACAGCCTTTTTGTACAACTTTCCTTTAAAAACTCGTAACTTCATCACATTTGAAGCGACTGGCTGGGTTTAGACAGGCAGACTGGGAGAGAGAGAGAGAGAGAGAGAGAGAGAGAGAGAGAGAGAGAGAGAGAGAGAGAGAGAGAGAGAGAGAGAGGGAGGGAGAGAGGGAGAGAGAGTGAGAGAGAGAGAGACAGAGAGAGAGAGAGGGAGGGGAAGCAGTGAGAGAGAGAGATAGAGATAGAGAGAGAAAGATGGAAAGAGAGAGACAGAGAGAGAGAGAGACAGAGAGAAGAGAGACAGAGAGAAGGGCAGGGGAGGTATATAGATATAAAGATAGATAGATAAGAGTGAAGAAGCTACACATTGCAGAAGAAATCACGATAATGAATCATGAGAAGGACAGAACTGCGTTTGTAACTGGTTGATTTGGACCCGTAGACAGAAAACAGGTCAGGGGGATTGGGGGGGGGGGGGGGGCAGAGCCAGTGACAGACAGGGAGACAGTCACTAAAAATCCAAGTAATTCGAAAGTCAAAATCAAGCACAACTGCCTGATGCGAGACTTTCAATTCCGGGTTCAATGGACTTTCACTGTTCAATCTGTATAAATGCCACCCAATATTTATAGATAATTTCAGTTCCAGTTTCAGAGGACATTTTCATTCCCATCCGATTCTGCGAGATCTGCAGAATACCAGCAACTGGTCTACCCTAGACTACTAAGGTTTTGGCATAACTACGAGGGTAGTAATGCAAGTTGTTCGCTATTTTGCGCAATATTGCATCAAATTTTATTAAATTCAGCTCACAAGTACTTACACATGTACTTTTGAACTCAAACTGTCAAAATTTAAGTTTCTTTGATTTTTGCCAGAATGACATCACATCAAAATGGCTGCTCCCTTGGAGGTCTGTCAGAGGCAGAAAGCTGTGATTGAATTTCTTGTTTTAGAAGGAGAATCAACCGGTAACATCCAAAAGAGACTTTAAAGGGTTTACAAGGACCAAGCTCTAGATTTTGGAACTGTACATAGATGAGTTAGATGTTTGAGCAGTGAAACGGAAGAAGGGGAAGAGCTGTCTATGTGCTTGTAGGACAAGCATCCCCCCCGAAAAATCAGCCAGAAAAATCATGGCAACCGTATTTTCGGACATTCACAGTATGTTTCTCACATAGTACTCTTTTTACCATGAGGAACTACTGTCAATAATTCTGAAGCCTACATTGAAACACTGAAAGCGAGAATTCGACGAGTCAGGCCAAATTTGAACCTGGAAAGTGGTTTGGGTTTTTTTTCATCAAGAGAATGCCCGTCTGCATTCGAGTACCAGAACAAGGGAGGCAATTACCCCGTTTATGTGGAAAACACTGCCACACCCAGCGTTTTCTCCTGATTTGGCACCTTCAGACTTCCACCTTTTCGATTTTTAGAAAAGAATAATTGAGAGGTCAACACTATGGAGACGATGGAGAAATCAAGACTGCTGTACCCATAAGACCAGCCTACTCAGTTTTACGAAGCTGGCATATTATGTGGACTTGGTTAAAGGCGGACAGTTGCTATTGAAAAAAAAATGGAGACTAGGTTGAGAAATTATAGAAATCTGATCCTCAGATGTTCCCCTTCAATTTGAGGTATGATAGTTGCCAGTGCGTTCTTTTTTCTTTAAGTTATAAACTAACTTGCATTACTTTTTGACTTCCCTTCGTAGATCAGACTTTCTAAAGCGGGGGTTTCAAACTCGTAGCCCGTGGGCTAGTTGAGGTCACCGTGTTCCTCCCGTGACGATACTTTGCGGCCCTTACTTGACATCAAAAGATAAGTGTTAGTGCGGGCCAAGGACCTTACGACAAAGGTTACTATATTATAATAACTCCCGCAGTGCGGGCCCAAAAATGTGGCAGAGCTACGTAACGCAAGCGCTGCTAGGTCTCTGGAAGCAAGGGACAGGTAAAAGAAGCATTTTCTACAGAACCGTTGATGTTCTGAAGTGCTATTAATAAAGATTTAGGAGATTATTTAAAAATCAGTTGTGCTTTAAAAAAAGTCTGACTTGAAATCTTTTTTTGTGTGGAATACTTGGTGAACCCCAGGCTCACCCAGACTCTACCTCCAGCGACCCCCCTTAGTAATTTGAGTTTGAGACCCGTGATCTAAAGTCTACTGTGTCCGTTGCCACAATCAGATAAGATTTTTGGCCTATCAAAAGACGATTGTGTTATAAATTCCGGCCAGCATGTTAAAATAGATGACCATTGGTCAGATGGACCTGATCTGAACGATAAAATTTGATCGATTCGGGTCGATTAATGGCGGTGGCAGTCCGCACTATGCAAAATGGGACATTACATTTAGCTTCAATAATTTTGCCCCGCCAGTCCCTAAGGACCTATACACAACAATCAAGATATCTGATTTAGCAATGCGTAGTAGCCTACTGGCTGGCTGATTTCATTAAACGTGTCAATTTTGTCAAATATGGCGCACGAGAAAATCAAACACGTTTGATTTTTAAGAATTTGTTCACATTGTGTCAAAGTGGAATGACTTGTCCGTTTCTGAAGGAAAATCTGATCTTCCTCAAATGTATTAAATTGGAATTTGACGAAACTTTCGGAAATAGACACTGGGTATTAAGCGCGTGGGGAGCGGACTGTAGCACAATAATAAAATAAAATACCATATTTGTCCCCTGCCTGTATCAGGGTTCAAAGCCGCACGCTCACAACGCCTGTAATGCCAAACCTGTCTCGTCGAGGCAAATCGTCGGAGTAGGGCAATATGTGGAAGCCCATCGAAATCAAAATGTTTTTGTTCAGGAGAGACCCCCTAAAAATTGATTTTTAAAAAATCACTTCATTCGGTTGCCTAGCATTTTAAGGTCTCAGTCGTATGTTACAGTTTCCATTTTCACTTGTCAAAACTGCATGACCTTATATGTACTGTGTGGAGAAGCTTTTGGTTTTGTTTGTTTGGTTTTTTTTGGTGTTTTTTGGGTGGGGGGTTGTTGTTATTTTAGGAGGGCATAACATAACATTATTTTTTCTGTTCAATTCCGAACTTTCGCACTTAGAGAATTATACCAACGAAATCTGAGGTCATGTATGACAAGTGAACACTGGCCAGCCCATATTCTAGACCGCACCCGATCTTCCAGACACTAGAATTTAAATAAGTGGCGGCCCACAGACCCACCCACATTGTCACCACCCGCATTGAGCTGTCTGTAGGTCACAGTGAAAACTTATTGCGGAACGAAGCCCAGCAAACACACACATAGACTACTAGTACAATTACTGAAATCTTATGACATCTTCCTACTACTAAAAGGCCGATATTTTGTCCGTGTGCTTTTCTCTACATCGCGTACACACACACACACACACATATATATATATATATATATATATATATATATATATATATATATATATATATATATATATATATATATATATATATATATATATATAAGCAAGCAGTTGAAACACAGATTTAACCTGCAAAAGTAACGTACTATGATGGTCAAGAGATACTTACTGGATACCGAACGTGACATAATAATATGTGTGTGTTTTTTAAAGATTTTTTTTATTATTCTCACCTGCTAACTAAAGCTGATTTATACATTACACATTTTCGTAATGTGAATGTGGTTATGTCTCAGTTTGACGATTTTTGAGTTTTGAAAAAATTAATGAAACTCTGAGGAAGGTTTTTTTTCTGTATATGGAATATAGTCTAGATTTTCCCATGCAAATGTGTTCACGGGCTGTTTCAGAAGACCCTTTTACCGAACGGCAAAATGTTTTGCTGGTTTTTTTAAATCTGCTCATAAGCCACAAATCTCAGGTCCTTGCAGCGCGCCCAAGTCCAAAATATCTCTCTGGTGTCAGTCATTAACTACTTGGTTCTTTTTCAGCGAAAAAATCATAACTTAAGCCCAGATTAAGTTCTTCCCTGTGTCACATACTGACTTATAAAAGAAGTACTCGCCAAATGAATAAGACTTCTTGTCCTCTAGTTCGACAAAATGACCCAAGAATAGTCTAAACAGTCAAATGATTGTACTTCTAGGGTCAGTACAGATAAAGTATTGCACCTTCAGGCAGGGTAAATACAGTCAAAGCCTGGTACAGTAGAACCTGCTGTAACAGCCACCTGTCTAAGACAATCATCTGGACAAACAGAAACTCCTCATTTTCTCCCACTTGTGTATATCGATATCATAATGACTCTGTCCTAGATGTCTACCTGTTTAGGGCAACTCTATTTTCCTTGATAATGGATGGTCGTCTCGGACAATTTCAACTGTACTTGGAAAGCCAACACAATCAAGTCATTGTATTTAGAAGACCGGTGCAATCAAATCATTGCATCCACAGGGTCAATATAGGTCAAATGATTGTACTGATCACTCTCTTGATGCCAACACAAGTGGCATCGTTTTGCTTGTTGGGCAATTCAAACCATTGTGACTGTAGAATCAAATAAATGTGCAATGTAGCAGTAAAATGCTTCACTGTCGCACGCATGAGACATGAAGTCGATTCCTGGGTAGGGAGAAAATTTTTATTTAGTGTCTCGGTCTTTCTGATGGGATGTTGCATCCCTCTCAGCCCGCGATGGCTTTTATAGGAAGAGTCGGACGCCAGTCTCCTAAGTGATCTAAATTGTGTCAGTGCGGGGTGGGGGGTGGGGGGTGGGGGGGGGGGGGGGGGGGGGGCGTAAGACAGCAGCATTAAAAATAGTACCTTGTCTGTATAATAAAGAACCATAATCAGGTGTGGCACTGTTCGGTGGGGGTTGTAGTGACATCGACTGCTGTAGTTGTCGTTGAGGGTGAACTGGTTGAAGTTGCTGAAACTGTCGTTGCCGGTGTTGTTGATGAGGGGAGTGATGATGCTGCTGGTGGTGATGATGCTGATGCTGTTGCTGTTGATGCTGCTGCTGTTGCTGCTGAAGTGGGAGCTGCGTTGCGATGTTTGACGCCCCGTGGTGACTGCTGGCTCCCACAGTGGCCGAGCTGTGACCGACTTCCGGATGAGGCTCCGGCGAACTGCGGACATACATGTATAATAGTAATAGGAAGTTATTCTTCAGTTATTCATTTGTTCAACTTTCATCCTTTCATTATCCTGATGCTCACATTTTCTACCATTCCTTCTTTCCTTTCTTCTTTCTTTCCTGCCATATCTGTCCCTCCTCCCCCACCCCCTTCCTTTTCTTTCTTACCTTCTTTCTTTTCTATATTAATTTCGTCTTCCTTTCCTCTTTTCCTTCTTTTTCTGTCTACCCTCCTTTTCTTTCCTTTCTTTCTCCCTCCCTTATTTCTTCCGCCCCTCCCCCCTTTTGCCATCTGTATTCACCAAGCAGTAATTCATTCAACCATATCGAATATGCGGAACAACGAAACATTCTAACCAGGGAACGTAGGACTACAAGATTAAATAGTGTAGTCTTTTTTGCATGATCTTCAAAGCCCAACGCTTAACTCAATAAATAAAACACTAATTGACCAAAGAGTGAATGGATTGAGTTCAGATCCCCTTGGGAACGTTACTGAAACTAGGTTGTTGGAGAATTTTTAAATCTTCTTTTCCATTCTCAGGGAAATGGGCGGTTATTTGGGAGTTGCGTCTTCTAATTTATCATTCGTTAGCAATTATTTATCTCAGTCATTTGGGGCAAAGCGACATTTGAGATTCATTTCCCTTGTCCAATCTTAGTGTTCTGTTACGTACATTGTTAGTGTTAGATTTGTTTAAATTAGAGTTTTACAGCACTTGCAACATAAATAAGTTCTATATTAATGCGACGGTTAGAAGTGTTACTACAGAGCAGCATACAAAAAGAAAAAGGAAAGGAGGAGAGCTACGGACGATAGATGCTTGATAAATAGTCGTGTCAGGATTTTAAAATATTTTAAAGTAAAAAGCTGTAACAGTAACAAAATAGCACGAGTTAGACCTGGCTGATCTATCGCTCACCTGTCAGGTCGGACCGACTGTGGGTAGTCCAGCGTAAAGAATGGGGAGCGAGACAGTGTGCCGGTGTGACGTCAGTCAATGACGTCGGTCACACGGCCTATCTGGGTGAGCGTGTCTACGGGGTGGGCGTATCTGCTGGGTGGGCGTGTCTACTGGCTGAGGGCGTGTCCACGTCCAGCAAGATAAGCGTGATCTTTGTACTGTTAGCCTGGAGGCTATCGGTGGCTGTTGTGGATGGTGTTGATGATGCTGCAAGGGGGAGAGGGTGAAGAAGGCGGTGCCAGTAAATGCCCTGACAGTCGTGGACAGGATCACATGAAGGCACGATCTCAAGGCACTTGGGAAGGATATGTCCCCCTCTACGTCAGGAACTCTGCAATACAAATGGTTTTAAACATTGGTAGTTGCTGATGAAGTTGTTCCTGTCTTGTTGTGTGTATGCGTGAGTGCACCTAACTTTTGTAATATCCACAGCAATGGTAAAAGACCAAGACACATTTCTCCTTGTGAGATGAATGAAGACTGTCATTGTCATTGTTCTCTTTCGATAACAACCTACACATTTATTCCATTGTTTACACAATCACTAACCATCGACCATTGCCCCCATCCCATAAAAAAATCCGGACAAAATAAAAATAAAAAAAGACGACATAAAGACTAATAAGTTCTGGAGTTTACTATATTTGACAGATGTTCTTGACAGTCATTAAATTGTAGCGGGATAATAACGCGTTTATGTTGTGGGCTCTGCTTTACCTTGACTACTCTTCCTTGTCGTCTTCCTCCATTCCCTTCATCAAATACCTCACCACCCCACCCCTCCCTTTTCCAATCTCCATAAACACATTGTATACATACATTTTAAAAAGCCTAGGAAGGGGGTATCAAGTTGAAGTTTAATTCCTATTATCAGTCAGTATTTGTTCTGGATTTCTGTGTTTGTTTGTTTCCATTTTCTGGCGATCGAGTTGGGCGATCGGCCTGATCCAGCCGTAGTGGGTACCTGTATAAGACTAAGACTAGATGTAGGTGACCGGCTCCGGATGGGCAGAAAATGCTAGCCACCCGAGGTCGCAGAAATCCCCACGGGCCAGTAGCGTCAGGCTACTCGACCGAATTCGGTCGACTAGCCTGACGCTAGCCACCCGACATCGGGCGAGTAGCCCCGGCTTTTTTTGGGGGGGAGGGGGATTAGGGGGGCAGGGTTGGGGGTGATGTGCAATGTAATGTAACTAAACTTGAAAGAGATTTCTTTAAGGAACACCCGTTTTTCTCGTGATTTAAATTTCCCTTTGTCTCGCCGCTTCGTGGCGCAACCCCCCCCCCCCCCCACACACCCACTAAAGGGTTACAACTCAGTAACCAAAACCTCTTCTTAGCGCACAAGATGCGTCTGGTCAATAGGGAATCTGGTCCAGCAAAAATAGCCCTCAAATCCCGAAGAGCAAGGCCAGCTTTCCAAATGTTTATAATATAGCTGAATCATTTGTGAAAACTTCCAGTCAGATTCAGGTCGGAGTCTAACAGGGAGAGAAGATGTGAGTCCGTGCTTTTGATCAGCACACTTAGTGGATCCAGGTAGTAGTCCGAAATCGTTTTACAACGATAACGAGCCAAATCGCCACCAATTGGACCTGGATCGTAAGACGAATAGCTCGAATTCTTGCCCAGGCTCATTTCCTACTTATAATTTTATTTCAGACGAGTGTACATTCTTTAATGTCCTGATATGAGGTGACAATGGACTTTCGCTTTTTAAAAAGTAATGGTATCGGTCAAAACATGAAGTAAAGACTATATCTAATACCGGAACTTTGTGACTTTAAAAAATGAGATCCTGCACACAGGCTACTCTTGATATTGAAAATAACGTGGTCGCATTCTTGTGTCAGCACATATTACATGTATTGCCAAGTCATGATGACATTATTTTTATAAAGTCAGACGTGTAGCATCATTTGATACTGCGTGCTCGGGGAAAAGACACGTGAATATATGAAACATGTCTCGTGTTCTAAATATCTTTTGCTTTGAGGACGTGGCGGGTCCCACAGGCTCGTAGGAGGACCGGAGATTAAAAAACAATAAAACAAAACAAAAAACAACAACAACAACTCGGAACCGAAACGTTAGGGTTGCCCGAGTGTATTCTTTTAAGTAAGTTTTTTTTGTTTGGAAATGGGAAATATACACATGTTGTGAAGCAGGCCTGCTGACTGTGATTCATTTCGATGGTTGTGAAAGGCTTTTTTTTTTCAGAACATTACTGAACGTGGTCGGATTTTAATGAAATGACAGGGGAGTAGTGAGAGTATTGGGAAGGTGAAAAACAGTTCTGGGCAGAGGTACTGAGAATGAGGAAGTTGGCAACACATCAGCCTCAGGCCTGGCGAAGTTATTGACCTTTATTAAAGGCTTGACCTTCACTGGAGGTCTGGAGGGGCAGTGTTTGAAGGTGAGTCTACTGAGTGTCCGTGTGATTATCGTCAGTCACCCGCCCTCCCCACTTCCTATTGTCTGACAACATGTCGTGTGTTGATTAATTATTGAGTTTCTCATGCTATAATAATAATATCATCTCATAAATTGCAGTTTCCTTTCTGTTTCCCAGCTGTAGAAAAGCACATCGATAGGGAAAGACTCATTTTTTTAGAACAGAGAAAAGGCAAGACAGACAGACAGACAGACAGACTAGACAGGCAGACAGGCAGGCAGACAGACAGACAGACAGACAGACGGACGGACGGACGGACGGTCAGACGCACCGATAGACAGAGAGACAGACAGGAAGACAGACAAACAGAGAGACAGACAGACAAACAGAGGAAATAAAAGAAGCAAAACCTATATTGGTATGGTAATCAAAGTTCTCGTCGAGTTTACACTAGGGGACATATTACGATATAATATAAAACAAACAAACAGACAAAAAGTAGTTGTAGACAGATGTATTTGAATACACGACGTGGCAAGCCCTGAATTCTCGTGACCAGGC
>NW_004797588.1:502758-506582 GCF_000002075.1 Aplysia californica | reverse complement strand
ATAAAAAGCCATACAACAGTCCAAATGCTGAGTTGAGCCCAAATTACTGCGCTCATGATATTATTATTATTATTACACCAAGAAGAGGCGCGTCCCGAATGAAAAGAGGAGCAAAGATTGTTCTATAAAAAAACTTCTGCTCGAGAAAAATATTGTCATCGCCAACGCTTAGGGTGACAAATATAATGGCCAAGTAACTGAACATTTTGTTTACTGTTAACTTCTTGCTAGATTCTTGTTTGTAATGCATGCTTGAAAAAGGATTGACTTCGACCGGTTCTATAAGGTTTATCGGTAAACGTGTGTTCTGATGTTTGTAGATAACTGATGACACCCCGGCCCCCCACTCCACCCCCTTTCGTTTTTCAAAGTTTCTGAACCCAACATTTCGAATGTTATAGCTCGTAGAAGATGCCCGTTGTGTAAAGGTGTAGGAGCATCCTTGGAACAGAACGTTTGCCGCCGCGACAAAAATGAGCAAATAATACGTAGTCAAACTAAGAGATACAGTGGAGTGCGCTTCAACCGAACATACGTGATTCAAAAATAGCGGCAAACAGAAACAAAAATAATATCCCCCATTTTTTGGGGGGTTCTATTAGAGCAAATACTCTAAACTAAACCGAAAACCCAGCTAAAACGAAAGCAAGCCGGCGGTCCCCCGGATGTGGTTTTAAGTGGACTTCCCTGTATGTTTTAAAATTAGGTTATTTGCAGCCTTTCTCAAAGTACAAGTAGTAAGACATCGCTGTCAAGGAATCCGTCTGACGTTCAGGGCACTTAAGACCCTGGCCTAGGTTGTCTAAGAACGTGTTCTTATTCTCTGAAATACATTACGCTTGTCCAGTCTGGTTAACAAGTGTTTCGCATTGATTTTGTGCCCTTTTTACACTTTAAAATAACAATACTAACATCTTCTAAGGGAATAAAGTCAAACAATGCCATTTATATGTTAAATTTCCTGAGTTGGTGGTTGACAGGTATTTTGGTGTGGTTTGTTCCTTTTTTCCTATCGAACATCCATGATCCTCATCTCTCCTCCTTCGTATGCTACTGTCTAAGAACACTTCTAATCTTCGGCACTTATGTGGTCTAGTTGTGTTGCTAGTGCCGCAAAACTCTTACTTAAAGTAAACAAAATGTCCTAAGCAAACAAATTTGGTTTTTGTATGCGTATTAGCGTTACTCTGCATGTTGTATAATAATACACTTTAACCACTGTTGTTATTGTTGTTGTTGTTGTTGTTGTTGTTGTTGTTGTTGTTGTTGTTGTTGTTGTTGTTGTTGTTGTTGTTGTTGCTGTTGTTAAAGCGTGACAGTTCATTCCAGGCACAGTCAGGGTCACTTCGAAGTCTGTATAACTTGATCCCCCGTCAAAATAAAACGGTGAGAGAAAAGTTGGCTTAAAGAATGAGACGTTCATTATCACTCGGGCCACATCTGATATCGAACCTCGAACGTTGTAGTCGTTTCTTGCTTTAAGATCTGATCACACAAAGATTAGTTTGATGACACTGATAGTGACATTTAAAAAAGGGAAATCAGATATATATTATACCATACGAAGATAAAATAAGTACCGTACGGGACTAACTGTACTTTGGAAACTCCACCAGCTTGTGAAGCAGGCGTCGGTGGTTAATTCACCTATACTTTTAAAGAGCACCTCTTTCAATAATATGCCTTTGCGTGCTTGAGTGAATCATAAAACAAAAGAGAAGAAAACAACATAAAGACTCCTCAAATAACCAAACCCAAGATAAAACACAACCTGTTGTTTTGAGTCACAAAACTATAACATAAATATTTTAATCTAAGGTCACTTCTTTTCCCTCCATCCCTTAGATTTGCAGGTTTAAAAAAAGATGCTGCAATGACGTCACATACATCGAGGCCGAAAAGTTACAGTTTGCAAAGCAATGACATTACGTCGAACACCAAGGTCAATGCACCCTGCTACGATCTGTGGGGGGGGGGAATCCGGAAACATGCCCATATTTGGGACACAGTGTAAACTAGGCCCGGTGTTCCCTCTCTTTGTCAATGACACACTTTGTGTTTAAATTTAGCACCCGGATCTGACTGCTGTGATATGAGACCTTGTGTTTGTTTGAAGCAGGACATGAACTTCGATCCGTCCCAGATCTTTCCTCGGCATGTCGTTGGCTTAAGCTGGAGGAGAAATGTGATCATAGATTAACAAAGGCAAAAATAAGTAAGAAGCAATTCCTGACAGAGCAGACGTCTGGAAAGAGATTACTGGACCGAAGCTGGGAATTAAGCGAGACAATGACACTGTCGTGCAGGAAATGAAGTTTCATATTGGCCAATCCTAAACAGGAATTCAAGCCCGGGGAAAGGAAAAACAGTACTGTGAAGAAATAAATTATTTATAGACAGATATTATGGATACAATGTACCAAGGATAAAACACGAGTTTGAAATCTAAGAGGCTTGTGTCTGGTGTTGTCTAGTTGATAAGTGTCAGTAAGGCGAGCAGTTTGCAGCAAATACATGTTCGGTAAGGTAAATTTTTAAAGGCTTAAAAAAAAACCAGGACTCCATAACTGAAGAAACGAAAGAATGAAAGTACTATTAACAATAAATGCCCTCGAGCATTCAATTAAAATATCTTTGAATAAATCCCATTTCGTTTTACAAGTACATCCTCCGAATGTTTGAAATTCTTTCCACTGTATGAAAGGCATTTAAAATGCTTACCATCTTTTTTCATACTTGTACCTTACAGACTATTGAATTGTTGAATTGTGTCTTCGTTTTAGAAGAAATAACACAATAATTTTTTTATCTTCAACTTCAACACAACCGCCAATAATAATAATCAAAGTTTGACGTTCCGTTCCACAAAGCCGACGGTCTAGATCTGGGGCTAACAATATCATACTATTATCTGATGATCAGAACTGAAACCAGTAAAATTCATGGTAATATTTATGATATCGACGGGGGCGCAAAAGCACCTACATTTTTAAAAATCGTTTATATTTGTGTGTTTTTTTTCGCCTGTTCTCAGTTCGGAAGACGTATCTCATGATCGCCCTGATACTTTCTAAACGCATCAGCTGATCATGGAAATGTCATGTGGTTTTTATTACCCCAGAGACACGTAGTGAAATAACAGTCTATATTACTATTACTGCCAACAGTTTTGATATGTGAGAATGTGTATTGGTCTGGGTGTTGTGTGTGTGTGTGTTAGTGTGTATGCGTGTGTGTGTGTGTATGTGTATGTGTGAGTGTCTGTGTGGGTATGTGTATAAGCGAGTGTGCGCACGCGCGCGCGCGCGCGCGTGTGTGTGTGTGTGTGTGTTGGTGAGTACGTGTGTGTGGGCATTTTGTTGTTGTTAAATGGATTCACTATGTGCATTTTCTGTCTTTTGGTTTGTCAGTTTAGTTGAGTGGTTATTCTGCATTGTACATCGCTCAGAGCTTGCTAGGGATTAGGCGCTGTGTTAAATTCCAAGAAGAAGAAGAAGTAGAAGAAGAAGAAGAAGAAGAAGAAGAAGAAGAAGAAGAAGAAGAAGAAGAAGAAGAAGAAGAAGAAGAAGAATTAATAATAATAATAATAATAATAATAATAATAATGAGCCTTTACGTAGCGCTCTTTCCCGTTCGGAAACAAGCTCTTGTGCACTGAACAAATTATTTGAAATAAAGAGGATACGGCTAAAAAGTACTCTCGCTAAAAAAACAAAAAAAAAGAAAAGGCAGAAGGAAAATGATATCAGGACATATAGCTGAAGTTTGATTAACAAAAGCAGGTTTTTGTTTTAAAAAATGATTTCCGCAATGACCATTCTGCA
>NW_004797588.1:498210-502658 GCF_000002075.1 Aplysia californica | reverse complement strand
AAGAAGAAGAAGAAGAAGAAGAAGAAGAAGAAGAAGAAGAAGAAGAAGAAGAAGAAGAAGAAGAATTAAATGTCAAAGAGAAAAGATCAAGTTGCTCAGCAATTGAACAAAATCGAACATACTTGTTGTTTAGAACAAAAAAGCCTGGGTGTGCCAGTAAAATATAATAACAAGTTTACTGCAAAGGAGAATCATGTGACTTAGCTTGTAATGCGAGTGTGATGAAATTGGATCTACCTCCTTCTCGCCGAAGACATAAGTTTTTATGGTTTTACTAAATTTCAGAAGGCCAGTATAAGTCCGTTGAGATACAAATAGACGGTCATTTCCACGCTTTTTTTCAACACCATTTTTTTAGAACACTAAATTCTGATGGGTCCCACCACTTGAACTGAGCTGCCATTGTCATAAAATTTGAAGTTGAAGATGTGAGGTTTCGATGTCCTACGCGTGCGTACCTCTCGCACGTATACGCAGTTAGATAGTGAACGTCACTGCGAAATACGTGAACGTTGGGTTTTCCCCGAGTCACACACACTATCAATGACTAAGTAATTAGCAGCGTGTGATATATCATGAGATTACGCCAATGCTTCAGCATCTCGTACAGAGATCATATGACCAATGAGGTAGTGAGAGCCAGAATTGGAAACACCATTGGGTCCTGACTTCAGTGGAAATACGCAAACTGAAGTGTTACCGAAATATCACACGACTATCTGGACAGAGCAAAACCATCCTACAGGGTATAGCATAAGGAAGAAGACGAAGAGGCAGACAGTGGACTGGTCGTGACTGGAACATCTTACAATGTATAGCTGAGAACCTCAAAAGGCGAAAGATGCAGTTTGTAAAGTCTGCAATGGTGTCCCAACGGTCGTCCAGACTATGGGATAGATGAAAGTAGAGGTGAATATAACACTCATAATATGTCAATGAAACTTCAGTTACGCCGGTGTGCCAGTTAAGCAAAATAATTTGCAATAACAAAAGAATTACAATAAAGCCCGTATCTTCATGTACACACCCAACAATAACAGGGTCTCGGACAATGCACACCATCCATCAAATACTGCACGTTGTCACACTTAAAACATCGCACAAAACAGAGAGACGAACAACACATTCAGAAAAATCAGAATTTGCGATGAATTGAATAGTCCTGGCACACAGGTGTAACAAAAATCAATGTTACTTCAACCAAGCCTTTGAGCCAGTTTCACAAAACTATTTGCATTAACAAAATGGTTATAATAATGCCTGCTGTGGGTATGTCAAAGGGGTCAATGAGCGCAATGTACTTTTCGAGATTCAAGCGGAGACGTCTAGATCTAGATTGTCCTTGAGGAAATCTTGAAGTTTGGTCTGAAATGTGGGGGCAGGACGGTGTTTAATATTCTTGAGCTCGTGGGGACGGGGTGGGGCTCAGATTGTTCATGTAAATTGGTGGGGTGGGGGGGGGGGGGGGGGCATGTCGTTGAGGGAAAGGAGGACCCCATGTCTGACACACATGACGTCACTACCACGAGCTCTAGTACTATGCATAACCTCTTTGGGACGTGCACAAGTCATAGAGACGAATAACACGTTCAGAAAAATCTGAATGTGCGATATAAAATAGTTTCCTGACACACAAACGTTACAATAAGTTCATTTTCAAGGAACAACCAGACAATTTTGTGAGAAAAACAGTTGCGACAAAGATGGCATAGAAAACAGATTTAACATAGTAATATATTATAACACTCCCCTACCTACTTAATTTTTAATCCTCTTTTTCCCTACAACCTTACGTCCCGCATTCAGTCTTTCAATATCCTATAAAAACCGACCAAATGCTATAGCTATCATTTGACAGACAAATGACTAGATTTTGGGGGGCTGAATTGGGAAGAGAACGGAGGAGAATGGAAGCAAAACTGAAGGCAGCTCGAAAAAATAGAAGTTCGTAGCCGTTAATTGTCATGTCAGTTGCTATGAAATCGAAGTAACTTTTATCAGGATATTGTATGAAGACGAGGAATTATGCGACATTTTCTGATACAGACATTAGTTGTGTTCTTAATTTTCAGGGCTTGGGTAGCCTAATTCTTGACCGACTTATTACGACTCTTGAAGGTCGTTTATGTTAAGATAATCGTTGTGTAAGCTTTTTAACCAATGCCAGGCGCTTGTTTATAAGATGACTAACTACAATGACAGAGCACATAATAACATCCGCGAACCCAGATGGAAGAGGAGGACAGAGCCAATGAGAAAAGGTGGAGGCGGCCAACATGCCCATATTATGGAGGACAGAGTGCACATGTCTTTTCAATCCTCATGGAAGAAGAGTGGAGATTACATTCTTCTCTTGGTTCTGTGTTTGTTGTGTTTATTCTTTTTGTTGTTTGTTTAATTCTGTTTGTTTTATTTTGGGGGTTTTGTTTGTTTTGTTTTGTTGTTGTTGTTGTTATTGTTGTTGTTGTTGTTGTTGTTGTTGTTGTTGTTGTTGTTGTTGTTGTTGTTGTTGTTGTTGTTGTCTTTTTCCCCACTCTATCCTAGTTTCACCCACAAAGCGAAGATAAAATTACCCCCTTCACCCTTTCCCCAAAACACCCATTTGTATCAAACTGGGGTATTTCCTCCCTACCCCCACCCACCCCACAACTATTTTTTCTTACGTCCCTCCACCAGCTAGTTCGACCCCACTTCGCCACCACAGCCAACCAGTAAGCCCGAGTGTCCATCAGACCAGAAACCGTTCGGCCGTATTTCGTCCGCCTCTCGGGAAGTCGATAGTCGAAATGATGGACAGGTTTTTTTACCCTTGCAATCTATGAAACTTCCGTTTGAATGTGTCGCCAAAATGACACGACACCTCCAGACAAAAGATAGGCTAGGTAAGTTTGCAGGCAACAAGCGGCATTCTAGTTGGGCCGTGTGGTGACTCATTAGCCGTAAGTCCACCCAGGGCTAAAACTAAAATTATCAATTTCAGGTCGGATGGAAATTTAATGCTATGTTCGTAATCGGGTCCTCAAAATTTGAAAGGTTTTCGCGGAAACCAACTGAATATTAAATGAATAGTAATAATTCTATTACAGGTACTTAAAAAACCCCAAAACATTCATTTCTTATTCCCGCCTTGCGTTCGTTGACCTCTTGACTATTTATAGCCCCAAAACGAGAAATGACACAGTGTCGTCAGAGCTACTCACACATTGGTGGACACGCCCGCCCGACACGAACTAACCGAATTTCTTCCTCTAGACAAGAAAAAATTATAAATAATCGGATTGTTTCTTCTTTGGTGGACATTGAACGCTGGACATAAGGCTTTGAACTCAAAACAAGAATACATGTATTTATAAAACTTCGCGTCACGACCTACACATTTTCTCTCTCGTGTGGGCCGACAAAAAAATCGAGTCGTTTCTGCTTTTGTGGTCATTCCACCTAAGACTTTGAACTCAAATTGAAATAGTATTTCTAAAATGTCACGATCTACAGATATTAAATTTTTCTCTCGCGTGGGAGTCTCAGGACGGCAGAACTAGTGTGTTTAGCCGTCACGTACGATGTCGCTTATCTTTCCGTCACACGGGCCTTGTGATCCTACGGGGAAACAAAACAATAGAAATGCTTACTGGGCACAATGTGGTTGCACTGGGGGTGTGGGCAACAATGTAAATCATAAGTATTTTATCATTGCACGTACGCTCCCAAAAAAGTAGGCCGCTACCTTAGTGTACTGGGTGTGTGACAGTCAGTTATATTTATTTATTGGCGTTTCACACGTATTGTTGTAAAGGGTGAGTCGACTACGCAACATGTTCAGGAGAAAAGAAGGATTTTGATTGGTTTAGATAACAGTAAACATATTCTCTTAGACATGCAGACAGACAAACAGACAGACAGACAGACAGACAGATGGTAGACAGACAGACAGACAGACAGACAGACAGACAGACAGACAGACAGACAGACAGACAGACAGACAGACAGACAGACAGACAGACAGAGACTCCATTTCCCCAATGACGTAATATAAAATGATGATTCAAAACATTTTAAATCTACCTAAAAAAACGAAAAGAAAGTCTGGATATTTATGGCCATATAACGTTTGGACAGAGAAAAGGCGCCAATAGTGGCAACAACAGCAACAACAGCAACATCACCATCACTATTTCATCACCAGCAATTATACCAACATTAGTTATCACAACCTCATATAAAGATAACAATTCATTTAAAGTTGTCGTTGGATTTTGCAACTTTCTGCCATAAATTACGACATACAAGTAGATCTAGAGCTGAGTCAAAGCTTTTGTTGTTTAAAAGCTTATTTTGTTTTCTTCTTAACTATTACATGTACTCCCAAAAGTACAAAACTATGACTTCTGACTACTGTACACCTTAAAAAAAAAGAAATTAAAAAAAAAGAAATTTAAAAAAACTAAAAT
>NW_004797588.1:494243-498057 GCF_000002075.1 Aplysia californica | reverse complement strand
AGAGAGAGAGAGAGAGAGAGAGAGAGAGAGAGAGAGAACTTTCATTTCGTGAACATTTTTAACTGGTCATTTAAGTAGCCCAGTGTAAGATCTTTGACTGACATACTGGAATACAGGAATCTCATTTTCAAGAGCAGTTGAACTCCAATGCCATGCAGTGCAGCAAGTGTAAAACAAGGACAAAGAAAATATCCCTGATGCGCTGTATACACAGGGATCATATTATCGTGCACGTTTTACAAGCGCACCCAGGTGTGACATTGTACCCGTATGGCAGGCTTTGTTTGAATTCCTATGAAAGTGAAAATGATGAATTCTGATGAGCAACAAAGCATTCTCATATTGTTCTCTTATACTATACAGTAAGACCCCAGTAAATTCTTGTGAAATAGATTGATTCTAGTGAGAAACAAAAATGATCTTACTGGCCTCTAATGCAGTTATGCCCTGTGCCCATCTAAACATTTCGTCAACGACTTGGTTTTTGAGTGGATTCTGAAACGATCTCAATATTTAAATGTACCCCCCGAAACCGGAAGTCAATGATTTCAATGTGTCCAGAGCAGTTGAAATGTTGGCCTAGCGTGGGCCAGGAAATTTTCTGCACCTGTATTATTGAACCTAGCTCTGAGAGCGAGGACATGCTGGCCTACATACTACTGGGCAAGGAAAACTGAACACGTTGTCATCATCATCATCATCATCATCAACATCATCATCATCAGCAGCATCATCATCATTGTTGACGTAGAGCATTAAAAAGTGGAGACTCGGATTGTGTTCAGAAAATTTTATGGTCGTTTCATCAAAATTTGAGGTTCAACGTTTCGACCGTATTGTTTTTTTGTGACAAAATCATCATTAGAAGAAACAGCAATGATACCTACATTAATCGAGTGGACATTAATTTTAACTGGAAAGGGATGTTACACATGTCGTCATCTACTGTTATGGCTACTGCCATTACTGCTGCTGCTTCTACAACTACAACTACTATGACCACTACTACTGTTGTTACTTCTGCTGCAGCTACTGCTGCTACTGTTGCTACCGTTGTTGTAGTTGCTGCTGCTGTTGCTCGAAAAAAAAATCCCACCCAAAAAACAACAGAAACAATCTTTTAAACAAGACACTGGACGTAAACGAATGGCCATCGTTAACTAGTCTTAGGGCGAAACATTGAAGAGGAACAACTTTTTTGTGCTTCGAAGGGGAAACCAGAATGGCTCGTTTGTTGACGGTGTTGCTCCATGGGAAGGTTAGAAGTTTTCATACCCTCGAATACAAGATTGAAGAATGACATCATTTCGGGAGGAAGGGGCGGGGGGTGGGGGTGGAGGGCAGGCCATGGTACTTTGCTCTTTTCTGCTAAAGTATTCGCTAATTTTGCAATGAAAATGAGTATGAGTTAGCTCATAAATTCCTTGATATTCACTTATAGTATAGACCAAATCACTTATCTTTTCGCTTATGAGCTTTTGGGTTTGTTTAAAACCAATATTTTCCTTGTTCTAATTTATTTGCTAATTTTTTCTTTATACACTGGCTTATCTAACAACCAGACAAATGAGACAAAAAATTCTAAGCATCTCTGTCTATCGAAGAAAAGTGATAAGACAAAAAATCAAAACCAGAATTTAAAGTAGCAGAATAAGGAGTCACCCAATCTGAACACATTTAGACTTTCTTTACCTCTCCGCCTACCTGAAATTTGAAAAGAGATGACTCAAAATACTACCAAATATTAAACAAAACAAAAAACAATAGATGTAATTCTTAGATACCAGGGTATGATTGACAGGGCCATGAAGCGTTTAGGAGACAGCAACACAATGACTTAGCAATAATCAAGCAAATAAAAAAAAGGTCAAAAGTTCAGCGAGGTAAAGTCGAAGTAAATATATTTTTATTAATCCACCCTGAACGTCAAGCGTATAGACATAGACCTAATACAAATCTTGAAATCGCTCGAGAAGTAATCAAACTGCTTTTTTTGTCCACCTCAGCAGTTTAAAACCAGATATTTTTTTGCAATGCATTGCCGCCATTATTACTCATCGGTACTTAAGCTTAGACCGTAAAGTAAGCTTCTTCCAAAAAAAATCGATCTAAGAACAAAGTTAAAATTATGCGAATCCTACCAGTAACATGGGGTTAGTCAGCTGCCACAGGTGGGTAGGTAGAAAGGACAGGTTGACCACTAGGGTTGTGAGTGTCCAGAGGCAACAGCATACATACGTAAAAGACAGGTTAACTAAAGTGAGTCAAACAAAGCAAGAGTTATCTGTCAGCGAGCGACCGGTGGGCCGAAAGGAGTTCAAGAGATCGGAAGCTGCGATCTATTTCTCGAGCGCGTGGGCGACCTGAGCTGACGGCGGTGCGTGAATCTGGGCTGTCGACCGCCCGAGTGCGAGCTCAAGGCGGGTGTCAGGGCCAGCGACTGACACTTGCACGTCTGCCTGCTTCAACTACTTTTGTGCACACATCGGTCGATTGGTTTGGTTCAGTAAGAGTTTTACGGTATTTGCAACACAACTGGGTCATAATCATAATAATTGCCGTAGATTAGAGGTGTAACAAGAGAGCAACAAACACACACACAAACACACACATACACACCCACACACACCCACACACACACACTCACACACAAAGGAGGAGAGATAAAGACGATCGATGTTTGACAGGAATGAAAGGAGCAAACCACACCAGAGCACCCGCACACCACCCACGCATCGGTCGATTGAAAATTTCAAAATGCACCGACATAAAATTGACGCGCGTGAATAATCGAGTCTGCTGTAAAAAGTGCCAGAAGCTAAGATAAATTACTAGATCTAGTAGCTACCTAAAACTAAAGCAAAGATTGAATAGATTTTACGAGTCGCCCAGAAGGATGATCTCATGAGAATGTAATGAAAAAAAGAAATACAGAATGATTGGAGTGTGCTCTTATTTTAAAAAGGACAGATCATCATGTTTTTAAGGCTACTTCGTAGAAGTTTAGTCTAACCAAAAATAGAACTCAAAAGGTAAATAAATATTTAAGAGGATAGCCTATAGATCTAGAAAGATCTATCAATAGGTGTTTTCTTTTGGGGGGTTTTCACAAATGAATAATAAATACAGAGACAATCACATAAAAGTCATACAGATGCGTTACAGAGCAAAAAGTAAACAGAGAAATACAACAAGTAGAATAGATCTTTTAAAAAAATGATTAGATCTAGATCTATTTCATAAATCAAATACGTAGAAGTAGATCTAAATAAGTAGATCTAAATGTAAATGAAGAAGGGAAAAGTAAAGACGGAAAGAAATGAAACTAAAAAAATTCAAAGAAAAAGTAAATAAACATTTTAAATAAATAAACAAATAAATTAATTTAATTTAAAAAAAAAAAAAAATAAATAAATAAATAAATAAATAAATAATTAAATAAATAAATAAGTAAATAAATAAATAAATAAAAGATATGATCCAGTGCTTGTGAATGCTTTATGAACCTGGAAAAAGATAACGGCATATAAAATGTGATTCCATCTTCTACCACAATATATGTAAATGGATAATAATGCTTGAAACCAACAGACAAGTTAATTAAATGACAAAACTTGTACGAAATGAACAAATTCGTTTGTTGTCTCCTAATCAATTCGACTAGTGAGCAGTAAACTTTCTTGAGCTACCCGTAGATCTAAATGTATTTTGTTCGTTTTTTAAAATAGTATAGCGTGTTTAACGCCTCCTGTAATACTGAAAGGTCATTTAAGAGACAGGGCCTCTGGCTTTAACATCTATATCCAACCCCCCC
>NW_004797588.1:489729-492589 GCF_000002075.1 Aplysia californica | reverse complement strand
GGGGTTAGATTAGAAATTACCAGAATTTGCACATGTGCGGATGGCTGAGCATCTTCGTTGACTTCGAGTTGGTTTTCCTTGTGTTACACACTCGATCTTCCTTTTAAATTTATTTTATTTTATTTCCTTTACCTTAAACTTTCTGTTATATCCTTCTCTACTTGCTTCACCCAAATTTCGTGACTCCTCTTTGAGTTACACTGAGGTAATAGCTTAAAAATTACGTGTGGGCGACATGGTGAAAATTCGGAGAGCATGTCTGGACTTCTCAAACTAGAAATTCACGACATGTACAGCAGCCCCACAGCGAGCCACGAGTTCATCGAGACATTTGACTTCCACTTATGTAAATGTAGCAGAATAAAACTTCAGCGATAATAACCCTTTATATTTCTTGTTTATAATCTGATTAAAGATCTTCATGGTTTTAGAAAATGCTATACGTGTTGCTTTGCACCTGACCTCAACAGTTTCATAATCTTGCAAGAGGGAAGGGCGGAAAGGGGAGGGGGGGGTGCGGAGTGGTGTCTGCTTAAGGTGAATATTTCACACACAATAAAACCAGTCATCCGTGAGTGTGGTTTGTGAAGATGACCCAGAGCCCTACATACAACTTTTGATTTTTCCCCGTGGTCTCAATTTTTAGCACCTTTCCTTCTTTCATCAGGGGCCAAGAACCGCTCAAGTCAAGATGCCCTACCCTGTGAATAATTGCTCCATAAAACCAAACTGTGCTAGTTCTAGACTTGGACGCATATTAAATCTATTATTTGTTCTGCAGTGTACATGTGTTGAAGCGTGTGAGTCTTTTAAAATTGAAGAATTTTTTTTCCTTTCTTTTTAGCTTGTTCCTGCAAGCTCAGGCATTTCAGAAACCTTTAACAGATACATCCCCGTCCCCCAAAGTCAGAAATTTGAATGGAGAATGGAGGATCATAACACCTGTCCGTGGCTTACTGACATTATGGGTCAGGTCAGGCTGCACCAAGTAGAAAAGGTTGTCCTACATTTGTCCACAAAGTCGTGATCTAGGTCTACCCATTTTCTTTTTAAATTCTTGTTTCATTTCTCTTGTTAAAATTTGCGCTTTTATACATAAAATATAAATACAGATTTGATTTTATTAAAGCAGAAATAAATTATCATAATTAATTTGGGGGGGGGGGGCGGAGGGTATGAATTTTTAATCAGGCACTACTTTTTCAAAATTATTTTTCACCTTAAAATATTGTCTCGTCTATCAGTGGACAATACATGGACAAGAATACTTTGCAGACGAACATACAGTCAGCATGATATCTACACGTGAAAGAAAGACCAATGAAACAATTCATGGTCTAAAAATAATATTTTGCCGGGAAACAGCAGAAATATTTGCCATTACAATCAAAATCTTTACGAGACGGACATTAAAATGTTATAATGGTCCATAATTGTTTGCCTTTTTGTTGCTAACATTGTTGGTAACAATCAAATGTATGAACATACAGATCATCTAAATCTTGTTGGTTCTACATTTAGATTTTGCTTTCTTTATATCTCAGTTCATCATCATTACTCTTTGAAACAAACTGAAGACAACTCAGTGTGGCATGGGGTGCGTTAGATCTAGTTATTACGGACCAGGGAGTAATACTATATTTAGATCCAGAGATTTGCTGGACTGAAGTTTTATTCTTTGATGTAACTTTAGCATCTGATTTTGAAGAAGATACATTACTAGTTCTATATCTCGATGATAATTAGGTGGGCGGATACATGCAGGATCATTATTACGGCCACTAAATGAATAAGGGTCGTTAAAACAAATATTGGAGTTATGCCTTTTTCTCTTTCTGCCTCCGTCAATCGAAAAATGTCATTCGAATTCTGTCCTTTATACAGGGTCAAAAAGCAGAACTCGGGAATTCTATTTGTGTCATAGAGTTCTGATTTGAATCAACGGAAGAGGGAAATTACGTGTGGGACAAAGATCTCATTCAACGAGATGGTTCACTCAGTCAAAATACGTCCGTGTGCGCGCAAATTCTCAAGCGCGGTGCCTTCGGCGATTTTTGGGGACGCTTATTTTAGCTGCTCAAAGAGGGCGGGAGTGGACGATCTTGTTGTATAGGATCTTTGGTTTTGATTACAGAACATAATGTGGTAACAGCAATTGCGCTGCTAGTGTGAGAAAATTCGTATCGATAGATAAATAAATGAAAAGAAAAATAAGTAAATAAATAGATAAAAAATAAAAGATAAATGAATGAATGAATAAACGAATAAATAAATAAATAAACAAATAAACAAATAATTTTTTTTTAATAGAAAGGGAAAAATTAAAAATCGTTAACATTGCGACGACGGGGGCCAGTGTGTACTTGTATTTCCTCGTACAGTTTTCTTCGTCTCTAGAACAATAATGTGTATTGCTGTTGACTTTTTGACATTACATAATAAAGTGTAGATCTATGTAATTCGAATATATCCATGTAACTCTAAAGGACTTTGATAAATTTATTCTGATTGAAAGATGCATCTGGTGTGATATCCACATTATAATATTTATTGTCAACTTGTTTTTTTCTCTTTCTACTGAACTTTTATTAAAGTAATAGATCATTTAAATTCGGTGTATATTTCTACGTGTGCTTTTGCCTTTCCCGTACAGACAAGAAAAACAATTCCCACTGGGACAATGAAGTATAATCTTATCTTATCTCATCTTATCTCATCTTGTATCTAATGTTACCCTTTCTTTATGTGCAATTGTCTGTACTTAGTTTCACTCGGAGTGCAGCCTATTATGTCAATTCTTAACCAATTTGATTGAAAAAAAAGAATGCTTTGCTTGTAGAATATTATTTTTACCCCCCCC
>NW_004797588.1:485525-487692 GCF_000002075.1 Aplysia californica | reverse complement strand
ACACACACACACACACACACACACACACACACACATCATTATCATCATCATCACCATCATCCTTCACGTAATGAAAATACATAGAGTAAAAGGAACTGACATCGTCAATACGCCTCATTTTCAACTAATTGGGGGCTGCAGCAGTAACAACAACAATAACACCAACACACACAGTTAGAAGTAAAGAGCTTACAACTAAAATGGACGATTTGAGAGAAATATATACCCAACGAACTCTCAATATTTGAATTTGCAAATCAGGGGGAAAATAGCCCTTCCATCGTCCTGACATTTAGAGAGAAGAAAATTTGTAAAGCGGCAAACAAAAAGTACACACGGGATTCAAAGAAAAGAAAAACGCAAAGGGAAAAAGACAACGAAACACACGAACAACGATGTTAAGTCCGTTTCGAGCAGAGTGCGTAATTCTTACTACAAAGGCCGTTATGATTTATGGGTTTAAACTGACATAAGGTCACAGAGCAGGATGACATGGCAAGATCAGTTGCGTCATGGGCGCTATACAAGCAACTTGAAAGTGACACCGATGTCGTTGAAAAAAAATTAAAAGGGTTTTCTTAACCAGTAGACCATGGATCGAGCGTTTCTTGAGTGCCGGAAAATTACTACGTCTGACATGAGACATGATAAAATTGCTCCATGGTTCTCGCATCCGGTTTCTCCATTTTTGCGGGAAGGTCAACGTTCTCTCCCCCAAACCTCCCACCCCATACGTTGAACCCCGATCTCGAGCTTCAAGCTATCTCGATGTGTTTGTAAAGAAGTATTGGTGCCAATAAAAGGTATAACAATACTACTCAAAAGGGGACAGTCGGCTGTGCTGTTTTGTGAATGGTGTCATTAGGTGCAGGATTTGTTCCTACGCTCTTTTTGTGTCTTTCACCGATGACAGGTGAGGAGAGCGGTGAGCGGGTGTGTTTATGTGCTCTTTTCGTTACCATAACTCACTCGCTACTCTACTCTTGGACATCTTTATTGATGCACAGTATCGTAGGTGCCGTAAAACCCTTACAAATACACATGTACAAAGTGGACACTTCTTTTGCGACTTGCGGCTTGTCACTGCGAGGTAAATTGGGTGGTAAGTCATTATATCTGTTCTAGTGTGCTATTCTTTGTCACTACGAAGACTGTTTTGTAAAGAGTAAGTTTCAAAATACTAATAACAGGACAACAGGTAATCAGTATCAACTACGGAGAGGGGTAGGGAGGGAAGGGAAGGGGCTGGGGAGGGGGGGGTTCTTTGCCATCTTTTTATGTTGTTGTTGCGTGGTTCTCGGTCTGAAAATGTGTTGTGGGTGGTTGGGGGGCGTCACTGGCAGGTCTTACTGTTCTTCACTCCCTCCTCTGTTTCTTCCTGTCTGTTTTGCTTGTCCCCTTCTTGGAAAGGAATTTATCGCTTGGATTTGCTTCAATTATTACGGTACTCAAAACTTTTTTTAAGGCTTGTGGTCCCATAAGCAAACTTTTTTCAATGGGATCTGTTGATTCATGTACCGATAATGTCCTTAACCCACGTGGTAAGCCATGTTGGACGTATCCACCATTATATAATAAGGCGTTTGAATCGACACTGCCCAAAAAAGCAGCACGGTCCCATATAGATTTTATGGTGCAAAGACTGGAATGTAGGCCTACAGGTTCGCTCTCCAGTAATTTATGCACCCTAATCCACGCACATTATTATTTTGTCCACAAAGGGGCTGGTAAAAACGTTCCGTTTTGTTTCCCAATGACGGTTCTTTAAGAACAATCTTTATCCCTGTTCTTGGCATACAAGATGATTCACTCACCATGAACCACAAAACATTCAATTAAACATGTGCCGCTCCTGGCATTTTACGAGTATGTTGGATTTTTTCTTTTGGTTTTGTTTTGTTTGTTTTTAGCTCCTCAATTAAAGAAGTGAATCATCGTGTGACGTACAAGCTTTGCTCTAAGCTCGCACAGCACGATAAAGAATGCTCAGAAACGTTTCCTTTACTTAAGGAATACAAGAGAGAGGACCACTTGGAAAGCTGCTGTCTAACCCGAAAATTGTACATTCTTATTATTCGTACTTTTTCTTCTTGTATCAGATCGGAGTTTCCTTGTCATCATCATCATCATCATCATCATCATCATCATCATCATCATCATCATCATC
>NW_004797588.1:483897-485425 GCF_000002075.1 Aplysia californica | reverse complement strand
TAGAGAAGACGGCAGAGTAAGAGAGAGAGGGAAAGAGAGAGAGAGAGAAAGAGAGAGAGAGAGAGAGAGAGAGAGAGAAAGAGAGAGGGGAGAGAAGGAAAGAGAGAGAAAGAGAGAGAGAGAGAGAGAGAGAGAGAGAGAGAGAGAGAGAGAAAGACAGAGAAAGAGAGACACATACAAAGAGTCTCAGAGAGACAAAGGAACAGAGAGCCGGGTATGTATTGAACGTATTCATGTATTTTACTTTTTTGGGCTTTCAAGCATACAGAATCGCAATTTCAACCCATGAGAAGGATTGTAACAAATTCGTGCCACATCACTGCTTCACTCGTAGACACAATTAGAAACTGACCAGGTGGACGATAAAAGAACCCCGCCCCCACAACCCTAACCTCTCCCCCGACCTTTGATAATAATATAATATATTCAGAAGGTTTCTTTTGCATGACGCCGCGGCGACTCAAGTGTGGCGCCACTGAGAGTTGAGACCCCGTGGGCTCGTCATCATCATCATCATCATCATCATCACCATCATCATCATCATCATCATCATCATCATCATCATCATCATCACCATCATCATCATCATCATCATCATTTTGAAGTGCCAAATCTTGAACGAACATCGGCGACCATGGTTTCGCCATTCATTTCTGTGTTCAGATGCTCCCCCCAAAACTGTACAAAATCCTTATCTTTCCCCATCACCCATCTGTTCAGTTCATGTTCTTTGAGTAAATTAACAAGAATGATTATAATAGGAAACTCTAAATTGCCTAGCATTAATAATTATTAATTTCAAACTTTATCAAATGCCTTTGAATACTTTCTGTCTGTGTTTCAATAATCTTTCCATTACCACTATTCGGATTAATACAGCATTTCGGGTACCTTTATCTAGTACACCTCTCCTAATCTCTTCTAAACAGAAAGCGAAATCTTCTCGGGCATATCACGAGTGTAACTTCAGGTACAGAAAGGTAGACAGCCTTATAATATGCTAGCTTTTATTCAGCTTAGATTTGATCTAGCCTATATTTTTATGACACTCTTTCCAACATTTGTATGGCATGGGAACGCAGTGCTCAGGCAAAAAAACAAAACAAAAAACAAAACCCCCCCCAAAAAAACAACATGAACAGTTATTCCACCTGGAAGTGGGCGTTGGGTCTCCAAAGGGAAGAGAAAAACCTTGCTTGTACGTCAGGCCTGGTGACATTTGATACACCCACCCACTCACTCACAGCGGACAAATTTGGATCTAGTTATCAGCGTTGACTATTGAGGGAGCCACTCCTCTTGTGCAAACCCTTTCATTCTGATAACAGGTGAAAAAGAAAGAAACGAAAAAGAAGCACACAAAAAACAACAACAAAACAGAACAAAACAAAGCAGACAGCCCCTCCGCCCCCCGCCCCCCAAAAGTAGCTAAAATAGCGTGTGAAAAGACTTCTGAAGAAAAAAAAAAGCAGTTTGACATGTGCTCACACCCCAAAACACAAAAAAATCCCACACTCGCTCACCTCAC
>NW_004797588.1:477663-481564 GCF_000002075.1 Aplysia californica | reverse complement strand
AGTGTGTGTGTGTGTGTGTATATGAGTGTGTGTGTGTGAGTGTGTGTGTGTGTGTGTGTGTGTGTGTGTGTGTGTGTGTCCATGTGTGTGTGTGTGTGTGTGTGTGAATCTGTGTGTATGCATGTGTGTAGGGGTGTTGGGATACTTATAATACTTAACTGAAATATTATTAGTGGTACAAATACTAAGGTTTGATTGTTCAAAAAGGAATAGAGAATAAAATGTTTATTCCTCCACATGAACCAGCTTCTTGTTTACTCTCAAGCATCTATATTCCTTATCTCTCCTTCTTCATTGAGTTTTTTACTCTTTTGTAACACTTCTACGCTTAGGCACTTATATGACCTAATTGAGATGCAAGTGCCGTAAAACACTTTCTAAAACAAACTCACCCCCTCCCACCAGCCGGACTTCAACTAATTTTTTAGGTTTGCCACGTTATAAGAACAGCAATACCGAGTCCCAGTTATCAGGCTTTTGCGTCATACGTTTTCTGCTGTAATTATCGAAAGTTACTTCAGCAGACATTTTAGTTTTAGTTCGGCTTAGTTTTAGTAAGAGTTTTACGGCACTTGCTACACAAATAGGTTAGGTATGCTCCGATGTCGAGGTGTTACTAGAGACTAACAAACAAACAAAGAAAAGGAGACGTAAGCGCGATAGATGCTTGATCGATAGGAAAAAGAAGGAACCATCAACCACCAACCTTCAGATCTTTACATTAATGATATCCCAAATACGTTTAGAAACAGGCATAAAGTAAAACGTTAGCAGCCTAACTCTGAGATATAGTGGCTCGATTAATAACAGATTCTAAGAGTTCAACTTCAAGTGACCCAGTGTATCACGAAGGCCATGCCCAGACTCTTAATTGATCCTTAAGACACTGCCCTGTCTCAAGGCCATGCGGTTCCTTTTTGAAATTCTATACAAGACACAATGGTGATTTGCAAAGAGAAGGGGTATCAATCCAGACAACGGGTAGAAATAATAGAAGACATTATGTTACGAAACATGACCAAACAGCGAGGTCGATGACAACTTGTAAAATTAATCCTGACATTTTCGAATTTACGAGACGTAAAGGGGAGCCTGGCATTTAACAACTTTGCGTGTCTATTACTTGTATTGTGTGACCAAAGAACAACAAACAAATAAGCAAACAAACAAAACTAGGAATTAGGGAGTGTTCGGTGATGGGTGAATGAAAGGGTGGGGGGGGGTCGAGTTTGACAGCGTAAGAAGTGCCAAAGGGAGACTATTTTGTGTCATAGTACCAATAATACAAGAGTGCAAATCAGATCAATAATATAAAAGTGCAAATCAGATTTTTTTTTCTTATTCACGCAAAAAAAAGAGATTTTTAAAAATCCGACCAATCTTAGACAGACGGCCTGTAATCTCTCCAGGTTTTTAGATGTCTAAGACCACCCACAAGGTTCATTGGACAGGTTATTGCTCAGCAAAAACATTGACACACACAGGTATACATGTGTTTCCTTTCTTTAAAAAGAACTTATTTAACAGTGTCAGGTACAGAAAACCGGGTTGACTCTCCTTTCAAAGCACCCTATCTGTTTCAACAGCGCATTTCTACTGGTAATTTAAAATTAATTTCAAACTTAAGCGTTGTTCATGCCCCTATCGACACACTTCAGATCATAATTTAGGAAGCGGGCTTCCTACCCTGCCTGTCAGGACCAACCCGAGCTCAGAGTCAGAGGGATACAGCATCCCAGTACAAAAACTGAGATACTCCAAGAAAATTTACTCCCCACTCGGGAATGGAACTCGAGTCTCCAGCGTGCGACAGCAAGGCACTTACCCTTTACACCACAGACGCCAATCTAATAGCTAGTAATCCATTTTTTTAAAATCACAATTACACGACACAACAACAAGCGTTATACCAGTCGGATATAGCCATCCTCGGCTTTACTGTATAGTTAGCTATTAACCAGACCGAATGAAGAAGGGAAAACATAATAATAAATAAATATAACTGTTGGTATAGCATGATGAGGATTTCATCCAATTTACAACAGTCACACTACAAGAGGCACGGCCTCCAACCAATAAGAATGAGTCAATAGAATGGAGAGCACTGGGAGCTCCTCAAAGACCAATGGTGCCCTATTCCGGTGCTCAAACCAAGGTCGTCCACAAATTTATCCAGCCTAATACCACTTAAGTTAAGGGCACCCGCTAAAAGCTGACTAAAAGCGGTTAACCTTAGTCTTCGTTTGAAGGAAAGCGAGTGGACTTTGTATTTTCATGTAGTGCCGGTATAAGTGATTGTGCAACGTTGCCTTTCGCATCAACAGGTGAAATTTTATAAGATCAACAGATAGTCCGCCCCTACTTACGTAGATTCCAAAAGGTTTGAAAGACAAGCTGACGAGGATTTGCCCCTAATGAACAATGACGCGCTGAAAGCAGCTGTAGGTATACGACTGAGATAAGGGGAAATATTTTATTCACTTCAATAAGGCGTATAGACACGGAACACACTCGTATGGAGAGACAGTCAAATAAGAGACAGACAAATAAGTCGACAGGTAAAAAAAAACCCAAAAAAAAACAACAGACAGATAAGAGGCAAAAAAGTTGACAAACAGACAGACAGACAGACAGACAGACAGACAGACAGACAGACAGACAGACAGAACACTTGCAACATGTCAGTATTTAGCATACCGGTACTTATCTATTCTTTGCCGAGGCATTTGAAGCATTAATTTTACAGTTGATAAGAAATTACCAGCAGTAAACAAACTAATTAATTAAATGTCGACGCTACCATGTTACGATGTGTGATCACGCTACCGCGTTGAATGCGTGGTCTGCAAACTGCTTCAAGGATAAGGATAAGTAGATCTAAAGATAAAGGGGAAATCACAAGTAAATCATGTGCGAAAAAGTTTTTCCTTTCGTGTATGACCCCCCTCTATTCCATATTACTTCTCCCGATGGCAGTATTTAATTTTTTCTTCTTGATTCGTTTCTCTCGAACGTCCCCTCCCACTCCCTCTATTCTTCATTCTCCTCCTTCCTGTTTTTCTTTCTTTTCCTTTTTTTCTTCTTTCTGTTCTTCTTTTTTTCTTTTTGGTTGTTGTTCTGGTTGTTTTTCGAGTTCTAGTTCTTGATTTTGTTCTTGCTTTTCTTTTTCTTTTTCGCTTCTTTCTTTCTCCCCCCCCCCTCCCCTCTTTTCCTCCTCCTCCTCCGCCCCCTCTTGTTATTTACTATACCTCTTTATGGAGTCGTCAATATGTTTCAGCCACCTATTACCTTTTCAAAGCACTGCCTCTTTCTTTTTAAAACACAATAAATGTCAAATAGATTCTCTTTTCATACACTCATTATCAGTATCCAGCACAGAATTGTAGTTCGATGCATTTTTATTTTTATTTTCAAAGGTTGTTTACTCAAAACAGGAGCGTGCATGTAAATAAGATCTGTATTTCGATTCCCTGCAAAGCTGTTTACATCCTTCTCTCTTATAACTTGGGCAGAAATTAAATGTGAATTATATGGAAATTAGTTAAGATTTCTAAATCCTTAATACTTGCGGATACATGGATCTAATAGTAAAGTTCTCGTTAGTTGGCTGGATTTTCTAGCGACAATAGCTGTTGCATGTAGGGCTTTTGCGAGGAGGGTAAGAAGAGGATTTTGGGTACTCGACGTTTTTGTCAAGCCTGTCGCTGCCTGTTCATTGTGTTTTAGTGTTTCTTTGAGTAAGCGTTAACAATGCATATGCCTTCGTTTTTTAAAATATGTATTTGTTTGTTTGTTGTACGCATAATGTCTGCAAGACTGTTCAAATGTGTGTATGTGTGTGTACTTGTGAGTGTGTTTATGTGTTTATGTGTGAGCGTGCGTGCGTGCGTGCGTGCGTGCG
>NW_004797588.1:473803-475390 GCF_000002075.1 Aplysia californica | reverse complement strand
ACACACACACACACACACACACACACACACACACACATCACACACACACACACACAAATACACATACACACACTGACACACACACACAGACATACGCCCATATATGCACACACCCATTTGCCCACCGACTATCTATACACAGACAGACAGACATACATACTGACAGACATACAGACAGACGCCCTCACACACGCACACACATTTCTATTTCCAAAGTTGTTGGGACATTATGTCGAAATCTTTATGAATAAATAAGTATTCATTTTAAGTTACTAGCAATGACGTCAAAAGGATATTTATAACTTCTGGGGAGGGGTAAATTAAGACTGGTTCGTTTTTCAGTCTGTATTAAGATCAAACCAATTACTCATACTACAGATCTGACACCACTGAGAAAGCATGCCATGTACAAAATTAGATCTAGCGATGCAGGTATAGGCATGACGGTAATTATTTCTAATAGTGAGCATAAGATGTCAGCGTCTCGCCTTTATTCAATTCTTACTATATATGCTTCGATCCCGTACTCTTGATTAATGGCCCTGTTCCTTTGCTTTCGAGTATAACTTTCCGTTTCTGTTTCCGTTTATTACAACGATTCTATAACGAAAAATCGGGTTCTATTTCCGGCTCTATAGAATCGTCGACGAGCATAAAACGTGATGAGTACATGTAACAGGATTACAGACAACACAGAGTAACAACCACGGGCACGGTCTTGAAGGTTTAATTCATTGGGCACGCGCTGGTTTGGAGTACTTTAAACAATATAGGAACATAACTTCGTTATTCAAGCAGATTTTACTTGAGTTTTTTTTGGTCTGAAACTTTAATAATGCAGGCAAAAATATGCATTCTATGAAATATGCAAATTCATGTATATGATTTGTGTATGATAGTTCAAAATGCCTTTGGTCTGTTGCTTGCTGATGGGTCACACATGTCCGCTTTGTCTTTAAAGAGTTAACTTCCCCGAGGACGCGCTTTCTAGGCTGTCGACAACGCTTGAAGGCGTTCTGTTTTGGGGCATTATAAAACCAACATAATTGTTAACTTCCTTATTCTTACCGATTTTCCAATTGGGTTTTCTTTATCTGATATGTTTAAGGTCAAATTCGTGTTTTTAGTTTTAGTCAGAGTTTTACGGCATTTGCAACACAATAAGGTCATTCATATAAGTGTCGAAGATTAGAAGTGTTACTAGAGACTAACAAACACAAAAACGAGGAGAGATAAGGACGATAGATGTTTAACAGGAAAGAAAAAACAAACCATACCAGAGCACCCGCCAACCACCCGTATCCGTGTTTCTGTTGTGTGAGAAGGTTGGAATAGTGCCGCAACACTGCCTTTGGCGTGCTGTTGGTAGAACAGAATTATGTGTCCATCGTCATTATCATCATTGCCTCCTGTCTCACCATGCACAACGAACAAACACTTTCCACCTTTCTCTATCCTGAGCTAGCCTCTTGATGTTATTCCATGTCTTCCCACTGTTCTGTACATCAATTTTTGGGATTCTTCTCCAGGTTCCACGCGGTCTTCCCCTTTGATCTTTTACCCTGTGTGTGTGTGTGTGTGTGTGTG
>NW_004797588.1:471439-472667 GCF_000002075.1 Aplysia californica | reverse complement strand
CCCCCCCCCAAATAGCACAAACCAAGCCCAATAACACTTCCTCAAAGAATTCGAACCGAAATCTTCTACATCCTAGTTCTATCTAAGCATGATACCATCTGACCTAATTGTACGCTTACAGCTTCGTCTTGGTTTGATGGCTTCAGACCGTCAGTATCATTCAACAGTCGCCCAAATCAAATTCTGGTGGTTTCCACATAAAGTTGTTTTTCAAATACTAACATCAAGGACTGTTTTACAAATAATATACAGTCGAAATTGTTTAAGACGGCCACCCATTGCCGAGAACAAATGTTGACGTCTTAGACAGGTGGCTGTCTTACTCAGTGTGATTAAATTAAAGCGTTGCAATGAAAGAAATACGTAAGGCAGGAAACTGGAAAGGTCGTTTGTAAAGGCGTGATTGTCTTTAATAAACGTGGCCGCCCGAGCATGCTCGACTGTAGTATCATTTTGGTTTTTAATTTCTATTTCTTGTTTTTAATTGAAGCATAACGAGTTCCCAAGTCACGGTTTTGATTTGGGCGCTCTATTTTCTTTTAAAATAATTGTTTCAACATGTCAAAACAATAACCTAAGCGCTTGTGGAATAACGGTTACGAAGTGCGTGCGGGATAGAGATGTCGAAGCGAAAGTTCCAAAACGCCTTCGCCTTGTGCCGTCGTAATTAAATAAATTCAATCTTCACGCGAAAGTGCCACATCAAAAGATTTCTAACGAGAATACTTAATTATAATAAGTTACTTTCTGCGTTCCTCATTTTTCAGTGACCTTCAACCCGCCACTACAACCCACGTTAATTTGGTCGCACGTAAGCACAACGGGCTATCCCGAAAAATGCTGTTTTGAGAAAATCGAAGATAAAGTTATTGCCCCTTGTTCAGTTTCTTTAAAAAGACAAGACGAGTTTTCTCTCTAACCAAACAAATATACACACAAATGAAACCAAACTTCTCCAATAGGTTGGGCAAAGCCCACTTTTGGTGTAGGTCAAGATTTCTGGACACCCCCGAAATCTGGGTTAGCCCGCTTGTCCTTAAAAGCGACCATTTTAGAACATGCACGTCCCCCAACCCACTCAACACTTCTGCGATTGCTTGGTGTAACTTTATTAATTATCTTTTCTCGCCCTTTCACTACAGTAATATGTTTTGTTTGTTTTTGTAAAGTGTTTTACGGCGCTCTCGACTGCATAAGGTCATATGAGCGCGCGGGACACACCTAATAT
>NW_004797588.1:467409-470865 GCF_000002075.1 Aplysia californica | reverse complement strand
GTCTGTACGCGCCTGTACACAACAACAACAACAACAACAAAAACAAACGAGAAAACGTTGTATTATATCTTTTTCACTCTAAAATTCTACGTTTCCATGAAAGTCCTCAGTACAGAAATAACACATTAGCAGGGAGCTTCTGGTATAAGCAAATTATCTTGATTGAGCGATATGAGCTGATCTGATGGAGCGTTCAATACCAGAGAGCAAAGGACAATGGGGGTTCCTTGTTCTCTAAGGAAAGAACAAATTGCTTTTTCTCTTTGACGTACTTTTTTTTTTTTTACAGAAACAGGTTTTGGGCTCTTTAGATGCTTTACTCATGAGGAATTATGTAATGCCCAACTGAAAGCAACACGAAAAATCACAGGACTTTTGTTCCTGAACGTGAAACAATACGATCTCTACAGAATTACAGGAGGAACTAAAATTTATAGGACCTATTCTCTCTCTCTCTTTGTCTCTCTCTCTCTCTCTCTCTCTCTGTCTTTCTCTTTTCTCTCTCTCTTCTTTATCTTCCATCTCTTTCTCTATCTGATCACACAACAAACACGCATACACACAAACTACACACACACACACACACACACACACACACACACACATACACACACACACACACACACACAAACAAAGTACACATCAGCCTGACTTCGGATAAAGAAAGCATTTCTCAGATCGGAACGGCTTCAAGCCGATCGGGTTCACAGGTCACGACTTTTCAGAACACAAGTATATCACTAGACACAGGTGGGGAAACAGTATGAGCAAACAACTAGGAGCAAACCGCACCTGGCTTGCGTACAAGCTGTAACAGCAATAGGTCTAGCGATGCAACTTCGCCTTTTATTAGCAAAAAACATGGTATTCAGCCTCGTGTAAGAAACTAACAGCTACTAATGTCATGACGCAGTGGAATAAGGCGCTCGTCAATTTTTGGGCATAAAGGGTTATTGATATACTCTTTAATCCTTTACATTTGCCTTGCTTTTGATGAGGACAAAAACCCTTCTATCTCGTACAAAACTCGATATAGTTATAATTGAAGGAGGTGGGGGTCGCCTTCAGAGGTAAAAGAAGCGAGTAAATGGCCGCCAACGTTTGGTTACTTCAAAAGCTGAAGTGACCTTGGAAACTACAAATTTACTTCTTTTTTTTTTGCCTTTGATCAACGTTTTTCAGTAACATCCGCGCAAGCATACATTTTTCAATGCACGTAAAAGGTGTTGAGCTCAAAACAAAGATAAATCAATACCAATTGCCAAACGGGCGGGAACAAATCGATTTCTTCGATTTCATTATTTTGACGAGCGTTTGATTTCACCATGATGCCTCACTTATAATTTTGCAGAGTATCTCCGTCTTTCTGTAGGAGTATAAGCCACCACTCCACAGCCCAGCTTTCTCAGTCAACCGTTCTCCTAAATGATCTCGAACTAACATAAATGTTTAAACCGTTTGCAACAAGCATTTTATGCACAAGTTTGAAGGACAAAAGAGAGGATAAAGAAAACGTCCATGTAAATTAAACTGTAAGTACCCAAACTGATCTGCTATCTAGCTACGAGTGTCTCTTATGCTCTATGACTTGTTTTGCTTTCTTTCTTTTTTGTGTGTGTGTGTTGGGGAGCTTTTACGCTTTTGGTAAAGCTGGTCTGAAGAAACACCTGAGAAGGTTAAACAAATAATACAAATAATATTAATAATATGTCACTAAATAGTGTTTATAGGAGTGAGTTTATATGCCTCTCTGAAGGACCAGAAATTCTTTATTTCAGTAAGGTTAGACCGAATAATATTCTTAAAACCGTCACAGGTTTTTGTCAGTTAAGCATGTTTCTGAGGTATTAAACATGTCTAAAACTGGCGCATTTAGTTGTGTATTCACTTCTCAGGTTACGATATTAACATGTTTAAGTTCGAGGTCATTCCCTTTACAATTCATAATTCATTACAGATCTAGAGGCAGTAGTTTTCTATGTTTAGATGCTGTTTAAGCCATTTTAAGTTGTGCAGCCACTTTCAGAAATAGATTCCCATACTATAAATAACGCTTTTTTTCGATACGACCAGGTACAGACTTAAGATCGTCTTCTTCTTATTATACTTATAGCTTTTCCAATCGGTGGACATTGCTTCTCGGACTTGACTGCCATTAAACACGTTGTCTCGTGCCATTCTTACTGTCTGCTGTCTCTGTTTCAAGCCAGGTCTCTCTCTAGGTTTTGTTCCCATCTACTGTGAGGTCTACCGTTTCCTCTCTTGCCTTGTACTTTTGCTTCCAGAATAAGTTTCTGAAGTGAATTAAGACGCTTGAATGCTCAAAACAGTTCAGTTCAATTATATTATTCTGGAAGAGTGTTGGCGTTTGTAAGCATATCTTCTTGGTACTTCTTTATTAAATTTGTTCGGTCACTACAATATTCTAAGAGTTCGTCTATAACATTTCATTTCGAAAGCTGGTATCCTTTTTAAAAAGAACATTTAAATCCACGGGTAGACCAACTGAGCCAACGGCGGACACTCCTCGATCTGACAAACAGTATCACACAGCAGATAGAGTAAAAATGAATGTAACCCCCCACCCCCATCCCTTCCCTCAATCATCCCTTCCTTCACCCATCCCTGTCTTCACACATAACCAAGATCACAGCCCACGGTTTCCTGTTTCTGTGCGAACGAACCATTGTCCAGCTATGACCCCCCCCCACCCCCCCACCCACGTCCCTTTTTAAAACAACCCATGGATAACTGTGGGCGGCGGGCGGGTGCTCTGGTGTGGCTTGCTCCTTCTCTTTTCCATCTTACATCTAACGTCCTAAATTTTGCATCCTCCTTTTCTTTGTATTTTTCTACATGCAACTCGTAACACTTTTAATCTTCGAACCTTATATGACCTAATTGTGTTGCAAATGCCATACAACTTTTACCCGTTTTCTTTTTAAAAGCCCGGATAAGGCAGAAAAGGCCAGGCGCTTCGAAATGTCAAAATGACAGAGAGTGGGCGGGGGTCCTGAGGTATGTCAGATTGCCAAAAGCCAGCCAGTTATGCTGCGTCGTGGTACTGTTTGTGCCAGCAGACAGGTCAATAAACAGATCGCATTACTCCAAATGAATTGACCTGTGAGTTAAACGCAATGGGGCTACGCAAAAAAGAATCTATAATAATTTATTAGGCTTTGAGGTCTGCATTGCAATACAACAACGCAGTGAGCATAATTAATTAGCATAAACATTCATTAAACTTGTTGAATCTGTTTCATAGAATGGGGACGGATAGTCGGATAACTTATTCAAACAGAAAAGGACAGCTTAATAACAAAAATCACCATAATGTTGTCTGATGAATCCTTGATGGAGATTCGTTTTGTTCAACCAATGAATGGCGGCCTTGATCAAACGAAAAGTAAATTAATACTGTTGAATCTATCATAGGCTTTTTTCGTGGGGGGGGGG
>NW_004797588.1:464148-465398 GCF_000002075.1 Aplysia californica | reverse complement strand
ATACACACACACACACACACACACATACACACTTGCATGTACATACACACACGTACACACACATGCACACACATTCACAAACATTAAAACACACCTACACCCACGCACAGTAATACACCTACTAACACACACTTTGACACTGTAACACATACACAAGACATACACCGACTCAAAAAGTAATAACACATTCACCTAATTAACACATCTGTGCACATAAACACACGCACACACTCGACAACAACAACTACTGGTACATGTACTCGGATATAGAAAAAAAGAATTACACATGACACAGCTGCGTGGGCACTCCTTGACACACCTAAATTTAAATCTAGACTCAAACTTGAATTGCTCCGTATAATAAGGACATACTGCATCGAAGTTAAATCTGATTAACTTACAAAAGAGGTCGATAGACAAGCAACACTCAAGAAATTGGAATAAAATGCAGAATGACTTAACAACTCTTACCTGGGATGTCCCCTAACCACGCATGTGATTCATTTTTTTCCCGATATGATTTTGAACTAACCAAGCGAAACGAAGTTTTCTAAACAATCGAATGAACAAACATTTATCCGATTTTATAATTAGCTTAAAAGTGCAACACACTTCACATGGGTTTGTTCGTTAATATTGGCCCCATGCAAAGTTTTAGAAAATATCATCATCTTTGCTATTGGTGTGACGACAGAGAAAAAATTGGAATATATTCTGTTCATTTCGAGCTGCGATCAGAATGGTAGGGCTAGTACAAACTCCGTTGAAACTGTCCCCTGAAACCGAAAGTATGATCTAACCATATTACTAACCAAAGCGAAAAAAGATCAAAAGAAAAGAATGGATAAAGTAAAAAAAAAAAAAAAAAGAAGGTAATTCACCTGTCATAGCAGATATATCCAGTGTCTGCAAAAAAGTCACAAATGTCAGCTTATTTCTCACATGTTTAAAGATGTAATCAGTCACTCAAAATTTGTCTGGCCGGTATTGTAGTCGGAATAAGAAAGGGCAGAGTCCGTTTCAACTCGTTGCTTTCCCAAGTCTATCAACGAACTGTCGGCACGGCGCGTACCATGTAAGGACTAAGTTGGTGACACGAAGCACAAAAGGAGTAGAGTGAGTGTGGGAGTTCAATGATTTTATGTTTTAAGATTTTTCCACAGAGTGTGGGTGGAGTGGAATGCCGTCCGTGTGAATGGAGAGTCTGTGGGAGGAGGAGGAGGAGGAGGGAGGGAGGGTGGGTCGTGTTT
>NW_004797588.1:456454-462675 GCF_000002075.1 Aplysia californica | reverse complement strand
TTTTGTTTGTTGGTGGGTTTTTTGGTTGTTGTTTTTAATTTTCTTTTTTGAAAGTTTTTTGGGTTTAGTTCACCCAGGTGCAGTTTAATAAATGTAGCCTATTTTCTTTTTGGCAAAGACACACTAGATGGCTGTTAAAAGCAGTTCCATAGGACACAGGGCCTTCTCACAGAGTTTCAGTATCCATTGCTGTTGACGGTCTGTGCAAGTCAGAGTTGTTCATTGCACTTAGCCTAGTTATGATCAGGACTATAATTACTTTGATAGGGGGGTATTTAAGCCTTTACTTGTCGTTAGAATGCGTGTAACCTGGTCTCACCTACACGATGAAGAATACAGTTCCACCAGCTTGACTTTGCAGACAATAAAAGGTTCAGAGTGCGAGAAATTGATTTATTGATCACATACGATACAAGCTTTGGAATCTATCACATCAATAGCGAGGCTTGATCCAAGTAAAAACACGTGTTTATAAGTCTGGGGAAAAACCAAAAAAATTCAAATCAAATTTGTTGCCACTGTTAGCTCAGTTGGTCTCATACTGGAAAACAAAGGAAGGGATCCTAGTTCGCATACGTAGTGTCTTCGAAATTGAGTTCTTTAGGTGTTTTCATGCACATGCATGCTCACGCACACACACGCGCACACACACACACACGCATACACACACAGACACACACACACGCGCGCGCGCGCGCACACACACGCGCGCGCGCACACACACACACACACACACACACATCCTTCTACCCACCGCTTGGATATCGGAAACGGACATTAAATCGACGTGTGTCACGTATAAAATAACCTGAAGGGGAACATGAACCCTGTACTACATTACTCAAAATTTATGGCAAGCCCAACTGTGCACTGGAGATTCCCCAGGGACGTATACAAACCCACACACAATAAACGCCTACGTCGTAACTTTCAGCGCTCTTCAAAGCTCAACTCCTTTCATTAGTAGTGTTTGTAGTCTCGACGTGTGAAAGATATTGCGAAATCTGTTCCGGTATATCCGTAATGATAAAATGTCTCAAGCTAAAATTTGGACTTCAAATCAATAATGTTGAATAATTGCTATTCAAAATCCCTCTGTTCGTCCAATGCAGATAATGGGAAATTTTCCAAAAGAGATCAATCTTCAAAGCAGTGCTAGAAATACGAGTTTAATAAACGCAACCAAGAAACTTTTTTGCTGTCCCTGTCCTGAATTCCTTTGCTTGGATGGACTTAATTTTTTTTTTTATGTTTTGTAAATCTGGTTCACTGCTTATTTTGAAAACAATAGAAAAAAATTGCAATATTTTCAAGAGTACAAGAGTACATGCATTCTAGATTCTAGATCAAAATGCACTCACAACCAAAAGTCCAAGACATTTTAATAATTTGAGTGGTAAGTTGAATTCATAATGGAGCAAAGATTATTGGGAAATTCAGTGCATTTTTAAAGTTATGTGTAAAGAAATATTCAGATAGACATATATTTATATAAAGAACAATGACATATTAAGACAGATGTAGGATAATATTGAAAGTGTATCCACAATATTGCTTGTTCTCCTTGGTATTACAGACACCGTATTTTAACCAAGTGTATCACCTTAAAGGCTACGTGCGCATTTTGGGTTTATTTGTGTGTCTGCAAAAGTATCTGTGAGTGTGTGTGTGTGTGTGTGTGTGTGCGCGCGCGCGTGCGTGCGTACGGCTGTTTGTGTAATATGTATGTGTTTATGTATATGCATGCGCGCACGCACGCGTTTCTGCTAATACATGGGCATTTAGTCATTGTTACCACTACCTTTCATGATCTTGGAGTACCTGCTCGGTTTACTATTGATGTTGTCTTTGTTGTTGTTGTTTTTATTGTTGCTGTTGGTGCTGCTGCTGCTGCTGCTGTTGTAGTTGTTGTTGTGGATGCTGTTGTTGTTGATGATGATGATGATGGTAATGATGATGATGATGATGATGATGATGATGATGATGATGATGATGATGATGATGTCAGCAAATAGAATTTAGACTGTTTTTGGCCCAGTTCTTGATGGTTGTTGTTCCCTTTACGGCCTGCTGTCTTGATATGGTTCTCAGAGTGTTAACAATTTTTCTTCTCTAAAAATGTTTGCTTATTCTTGTTATTCCTATTTAGATTTTTAAAAAACAACTCCAAGAAACCATCCTGGGCTTGACTTTTTTTTCTGGATGAAGTACACCGATCCCCTTACATCTCCAAGCACAGCATAATATTCTCTGTAGTCTTCAGGGAGTTTAAGATACTTCATATCAACAGACAGTTCTATCAAAGGCGAGCTGGTTTTCTTAATTAACATATTTGTAGAGACGCCCACTTCCATTTCCTGGGCTCTTGTGGCCACAGAGTGTGGAGGCGTTCTTGTTGTAATAACGTTACACAAAAGAAACTCGACAGGGAAGTAAAGTGTCACAGCAGCCCTTTGGGAACGGTCGCGAGACGCCTTGTTTTGATGCGGAGCCGGCAGCGACCTGCACTCTCGCGATCGCGTTGCCGTGTGAAGCCTCGACATTGCCTCGCGATTTGCTGTGTGTTGCATTTCAACTGCGTTGTCGCACTCGTACAGCATTTTGACCTCGAGAAAGACAATGTACTGTGCAGCCAGATCCGTTATTGAGATGTTACGGTGGATTCCGACTAACACAACTGACTTATTAAGATTACGTCATACTTAATTCACGTCGTACACGCTTTTCTTTTCTTTTTTCTTTTTAAAAATTGTAGCTGTTTTTATTCCCACATCAGCAAAATCAATTTAGATAATTAAAAAGAAGGTTTTAGGCCAGCCTGTAAGGAGTAAACAGGGTCGAGAAGAATATTTACAACGCCCCAGCAAAGAGACAGAAGTACTCAATAAAAATGATCACCGCACGGGAATCGACCTCGGGTCTTCTGCGTGTGACACTGACAGCGAAGTGCCTAACCGCTGCACCACAGATGCCGGTTTGCTTTTCTTAAACTGATATTAGTTGACGGCGTAGCGCAGTTGATTTTGAATCCAACACCTTTACAACAGACTCTTGGGGGCCGATCATAGAACTTTTTTTCCGAACTCCCTGTAATAGTTCTCTTCAATCAGCTGTGACTACTAGATCTAGAAGCACATGATTCGATACCCAACGGAAACTGTGAGCGCAGGCGCACGCCTGTGTGTGTGTGGGGGGGGGGGTTGTCTGCCAGTCTGGCACATTTCTACTCGATGGGCTAAAAATAACTACAAAAAACAATGCTCTCAAAATAAAGGAATTTAAAAAAGGGTGCACACTCTGTTCAAACGTCTACTCAGCAGGTGTCCAATCCAGTAACTCGACAGTCAATAAAATCACTTTAAATGTTTTAATTGATTTCAATTTTGCTCGCCTCGATGCGGCGGGCGACCTTCTTTTTTTCGTGCTCCCTCTATGCTAGGTATGGGCACGCGAAAGCAAGTTGGTTGCTGGCTAGATTTAAGCGTTTCCGAATATCTTGGGGGCCAAAGCAGGAGAAAATTGGGTGACATCGGTGGAAAGCTCTCTAATTTGAAACTAAAACTTACTCAATAGGATGAAAATATACTAGATCTTTGTCACTCAAGGACGTTTCGTGAGATTAAATATCAGATTTATTGCTTTCAGGTGGACGGGAACTTTTGAGTATATTTTTGAAAACGGACAGTAAGTTTTGTTTTTTATTTTTTATCAACTCACCGCGGGCCACATTCATTAATTACGGGTGGACTCACGGACCAGATTGACACTTCTGTCGGGGAGGATCTCATCCGAGGGACGTTGACTGCCCATGCATGCTCTATGCGCCTACTTTTCTTTATACAGCATGTTCTATTTCAGAGACAACTCAGTCCAAACGTACTGTTAGATCCGCCAAGTAAACGCGCTCGGAGGGGGGGGGGGGGTCTGGAGGTGAACCTGAAATAGAAAGGTCAAAGCCCAAAATATCCTTAGCGAATTTCGAAATACATGAAACCAATACAATCCCTCTCATCTGGCATTTTTGCTGATTGTGCATCAAGACGTGAATCCATTCCACCCTTCACTTGCCATCCTATGTCTGTTAAAAACAGTTAGTTTCTTTGTTATGGTTGGTTAGAAGCGAGGTTATCTTGAACTTCAAATGCAATGCGTCATACATCCTGTTTCCAGACCGCATTGTCTGAAATTTTACTGCTGTCGGAGTCACAAAGAGGACTGCGAGTCTTTGTCAACGGCTTTATCAACAGCAGGCATAACGTTTGTTGACGTAATCAAAATAATTATCCAATGAGAGTATTCGATATTAATTTATGCCAATTGCAGCCAGGTGTTTTGTTGGGGGGGGGGGGGGGGGGGGGAGACAAGAGAGAATTGTTTTCCTGAACGCTTTTAGGAGACCAGTGTTGGCTGGCTCTAGTTTCGGTGTTGTTGTTTTTTAATTTAATTAATTTTAAGATCTGCCTTTTTGTGTGACATGTGGGGAGTCAGACTGTGGGTGCCATTAGCGTAAAGCTAGTCATACGACCCTTAAGAGGGCCCACACACTCAGGATCTGGCCCCGATTCTGGCCCCGAACCCCAAAGACTGTCGAAAATCTGTGTGTGTGTGTGTGTGTGTGTGTGTGTGTGTGTGTGTGTGTGTGTGTGTATGTGGCCGTATGCATGAGGCCAGGGGTGCGTCCAGCAATGAATCTAGCCTACGTCAAATATCATTTTCATAAGTAGAGTCTAGTGTTGGGTTGAAAATTTTATCTTGGCTTCACCTTCGTTATCAGCGTCAAATGAACCGTGGGTTTAACAATAAATACCATGATGTTTTGAGGTTAAATACAAGTTCTGACTGAAAGGAATACCTCTACGCCCTATGCCGACTCTGCAAATTAACCAGACATAATGGCAATACCCCCCAGGCGTGACAACACGTGTTTTTTGTTTTGTTTTTTTTTGTTTGTTTGTTTTTGTAAAGATAACCCCATGCAGAGACTCGAGGCAAGGCGCGTTGACTGGCTTGCGTCCATTGGCTCTTGTGTGCGTGGGCGCTTTAAGCCTTTTTCGAGTCATTTTTTCTGGTGGGCAACGACCCACATGATGACTGCACAATGGAAACCCACCCAGTCTGTTTAAAGGCATCTATACTGAAAAGTAGACACTATCTAAAGTACCCTTAAACCCATAGTTAACACTCGTGGTCTAGTTATCCCTTGCGAGATAGAAGCGCGCAACTTATAAGTGTAAATGTAACTCGTCTTGTTGATCTTAGGGGAAACGTTGACTTTATTTGGTCAGTTGTGGATGGTTTAAGAAGTCAAATGTACTAAGCCAAGGCAGTCAATTTTTTTCAGGACAAAGTAAAACTTCCATTCTTTTAACAATTGTAGTTAAATTAATTTGAGGGGGGGGGTCTTACTCTTTTTAACATTTAGAATTGGAACTTCAACAAGATATTTCTGGAACACATGCAGGATACACTACGGAATAAAAAGCTGCAATTATAATTAAAATTAAAATTTTGGACTTAGTATATATTCTGAACAGCTGGCACGTAACATAAACCTGGCCTTTTATCTACTCATTTCTACCTACACCCTTTTCTGTTCCAAAAGCTATTATTTTGCTGCGCTAAACAGAAAGCTATATGCAGGACGACTACCATTAGATTTATTGACCTGATCGAAATACGTTTGGCCCTTTAACTGGTTTTGTGTCCTGTCTTACTTTTGTGGACTACATAAAATAATACTCAATGCCTCGGCTTAAGTATAATAATAAAGTAGGTCTATAAATAAGATAGCGCAGTTTCTGTTCAGGAACATAAATGACTCTGCGAAAATGCACAACATGGACAGGGAAAATTCACATTCAAAGTGAAATTTTTCTCCGGAGTATACATTGATAACTGTTTGGTGAGTATTTGTCAGTTGAGTTTAAATCTGAACGGCAAAGACCGGTCATACTCACTGTGTATTGTTATTTCCACTGCCTTCTTTATTTTGAAAACAACTGTGTGAGACAGAAATTGAAACAAACGAACGACGGGCAGAACTCGAATCTGACTTCACAGGTACATGTATGAACTAACACAGTGTCTATGTATACTTGTCATCCACACAGTTATGACAGTTATGAACATTAATTCAGACTATTGCTAATGCCGTCACTGGAACCATCTGCCAGACCAGCAATGGTTTCTCTGTTGTTGTTCTGTGAACACTACTGCCCCCC
>NW_004797588.1:452785-455527 GCF_000002075.1 Aplysia californica | reverse complement strand
ACACACACACACACACACACACACAAAGTAACACAAAAATACCCAATCCTGTAGAAGCAACTGTTATGAGATTGTAACATGATAAATATAGAATAAACCTTGTTTGTAGTACTGTATTAAAAACAAGCGCGCATTTATTAATATATGTCATTTTCCGTGATCATTCTCTGATAGATTTTATTTTCTTAATCTTTTACGTGTTCTTATAAATTCCTTTTCGAACTTCGAAGTAAGGCTACATAATGTATTGACCCTATTTTTCGCATACCCGGAAGTTCTGAGGAGGGTTGAGTCTACTCTGGCCCAGGAACCAAATCACCTCTGAAATTCCAACCCGAATTCAATCCGGTTTGAAACTGAGCTTCTGCTTGAGAACAAGATCGATGTCAGGTTGCTGTTGTTTTTATAGTATTATCCTTATAGAAGCCAACAGAAGTTCGCGAATTCCGGCATCAAATTAATCTCAAAACGTTGCTAAAGTGAGAGTAATCCAGAACGCTTTTGTCTTTGAAGAAAGTGGAAGAGCGGTTTTTTTAAAATTCATTTTTTAGTTAGTTATTCTACTTGGTTATTTTTTGTATACTTTTAAAATACATTACGCTCATTCCCTTCCGTTCTCAAACATATTATTTACATTGCAGATCCATATATTAACGTCAGTCCTCGATGGTTCACGTAGTACGTTTTAAAACGTCCCCACGAACCTCAGATTCTGAAGTGTTACTGCTAACTTTGGTGCCTTGCCCACCTTATCAAAACCTTGTTATGTCCATCAAGTGGGAGGAAGGACAACAAAGGACTGAATTTTCTTTAACATAATATCACAGTTCTGTGTGCCAGGGGCTATTTAACAGTAGGCTGTCACCCATCCCCATCCCAACCCTAAAAAATGGAACGGTTCCCCGCCGCTCGATGCCACCCACCCACACGCCACACGCCGTACTCTTTGCCGGAAATGTGGCATCGTTTCACCGTCCTTGCGAACTGCCTTGAGGTGCTGTGCAATGTTGAGGAAACGAACCTTCATCGACGCTTTGTGTTTTTCGAATACCGTGTGCGAATGTTTTTCTTTCTTCTTTTTTTTTTCTTAAGCAATATTCGCTATTGAATAGTAGTGGATACTTCTTTGGAGCATGTTTTATAACTCGTGTTGGCTCCACTTGTCACTCTGTCTTGTAATTATGAAATACAAAATATTTATGTGTTTACCTCAGAGATTTTAGGTCTTAATATACTCAAATCCATTGTCAGTGGGTGTGGCAGAAATACTAAATTACGAATATCCAGTATCAGCATAAATCACGAGTCATTCGAGAGTCTCTGCCAAGCTTCGGATAGTTGTGAAAAGCGAACAAAAATCGTGAATGTCGAATAGCAGAGTCGAATGGACACATCATTACAATCTGGTTCTAGTTCCTTTTTGCAGATCTTTTGGAATCCCACTGCAGCGTTAGCTCTCCCTTCGAAAAGAAATTATTATGTGTGTCTACGTTATATCGAAAGAAAAACAAAACTGATATTAGACTGTTCTCAGACAAAAAAAAAGTACCTCAACATTCCCGTCTTAGGCTGTGTCATGTTAGCTCAGTAAGGGCCATGCCGGTTGAGATACAGTTGACCCTAGTTTGAAACGTGAATGGGGGGATCTTGAAATCCAACTTTTTCTTGGGCGGGACGGGAGAGTGAGAGAGAGAGAGAGAGAGAGTTTTCAAGATTCTCTTCCTCCTTGGCACAGCTTTATAGACCGTTAAACTCTAACTAACTTGATGTTTAGAAAAAGGAGTAAAAACACCCCATACCACAGACTACCTCTTAGGAGCTGAGTTTAGTTAGGTTGAATGGTAGGTTATATATAAATCGAGGGGCCAGTATTATTGTACAGTCTCTTTTCCTACCAGAAAATCTCAATGAAAGATGCTGTGACAAGTTAGCCCTCTGCTTAGTGTATCGAATTACTCCAGTCATTGGCATGTAAGCAGAGCTATTCTGGGTCAGGCATTTTCCTATCGTAGAACTGGAGCAAACAGTGTTGAGAATCCTAGATGCTAGTCGATATCTGCCCGGAAAACCTAGATAAAGAAAAAAAGTTAATGCAAGATTAAGATTTCGCTTTATAAATTGGACGCGTATACTGTAGTTAGGATTGTGGAGGAGGAGGAGGAGGAGGAGGAGGAGGAGGAGAAGGAGGAGGAGGTGGAGGAGGAGGAGGAGGAGGAAGGGATGAAGAGGAGGGAGAGGAGGGGGATGAAGAGGAGTGGGAGGAGGTAGCAGAAATGGCGGGGGAGGACAAAAAGGAGAGTAATAGGGAAAGTTGAGATGTATAAAATTAACAGAGCGAGGAAACGGGAATTCGTTGGGCGGGGAAAGGGGGTTCCAGATTATGGAAAATAAAATAAAGGCTTGATATAACGGACAAACCGTTCGAGCATTGTCTACTTATGTTAAATCTGTATGTGGACATATTTCACAGCGAAAGGAAACGGTTAACAATATCATCATAGACAGGTATAATATACAGTTTTTAAAGCTACTTTCAAAGTTTATAAACGTGTTATACCTTCCAGTATGACTTCACAACTACTCCTTTGGCATAACTGTCCCAATCTATCATCCTAATTTGCGAGTAGACATAAAACATGGCATACATTAGGCCCTAAACCATGTCATTCACTAAATTAAAAGATGATGGTGATGATGATGATGATCTATCTATCTATCTATCTAACTATCTATCTATCTATC
>NW_004797588.1:449439-451016 GCF_000002075.1 Aplysia californica | reverse complement strand
CTCTCTCTCTCTCTCTGGCCTTTTGCGTCTTGACAGGCGACCTTGAATCAGCATGCAGGATACCACTTTACCTGACTTTGGTTGGAATTAATTTTGAATTTTGCTCAGGTGGCGGCCGAAGCCGACTCATATCGATTTTAAGACCACCAAGGGATTTTTAAGGTTCGCAACTTGCAAGTACATCTGCATTATCTATCCCTCTCACCATTACTGTTCAATTTTGACCCATCACGATTAACCCATCTAATGACCAATTACTAAAGATCTTTTTCTTTGTTAATGCATTTGTTTGCTTTCTTTCCTTTATCAGTTTTCCTTTTTTCCCATTCCTTTGCTCTTCTATGCCACAGCAGAATTTCAAAAGCTCGTATGCAGAACCTATTAACAGTGCTTCAGTGTGATCAAGAAGCTTATCTATCTATCTATCTATCTATCTATCTATCTATCTATCTATCTATCTATCTATCTATCTATCTATCTATCTATCTATCTATCTATCTATCTAAAGTGTGCTTTTTTACCGTAAGCTGAATTGTATTCTTTTTATCGTTATCGGTGTGGATTTATGTCGCAGTACGATATCTTTCAATTTTTCTTTCCGCTGTCCACATTTCTTCTTCTTTTCCAATAACTTTATAAGATATTGAGTTGCAAATTAAGTCTAGATTTTAAGCTTACGAGTTTAGACGTTATCCATTCTGTTTCTATTTCTGGCTCGCTGGAAACGTAGGTAAAGAGAGGAAGACTTGGTGTATAGCGGATATCTAATTTCTTTTCTCCGTTGTCTGTGACGTGCTGCTGTGACAGTTGAAATCATTTGAAGAAGAATATTTATTGGGAATAGTACGTATGTTTAGATAAAGGTTCGTGTAAAGCAGGGTAAGAATAGGGCCTGGTAGAGTCTAACAACAAAGTTAGGCAAATACAGACGTTTTGATGATTAAATTAATGGATTTGTTTGGGGGGTTTTTTGAATTGATGAAATCATTTTTTTTTTAAACTAGACGCACAATAACAAATTTGGACCATTCTGAAAGCTTTGTCAAAGACTGGGAGGTCCCATTTGCTAGCATAAGGGGTAGGGTGATTCTGGTCGCTAATGTCAGAGGTGAAATTATTCTTATTACCTATAGTAAAGATGGAATTATTCTGCTTGCTATACCGTTGCGTGGCTTTGTACTCATGCTCTGGACTGGGACACCAATTATGTTGCTTTGGAACAATACCCCACCTCTTCGTGAGCTAGACAGGTCGAATAATCCTTCCCCAATTACTTAATTACTCAGTTGGTGCTTGAAGGGTGCTCTGGTGTGGTTTGCTCCCTCTTTAACCTATCATACAGCTATTGTTCCCTTCTTTTCTCCTTTTTTTCGCAAATTGCTCTAGATCTAGTAATACTTCTAAATTTTGATACTTATATTATCTAATTGGGTTGCAAGTGCAGTAAAACTCTTGCTAGAAACTTTAAAAAATTTTAAAATACCCCGACATCCAAGTGCTGCAGCTTGCGATTTGCCCCAATTGGAAGGCTGAAACATGTGGAGGAATGATGTTGACTTTGGCACCACACTAGTGGG
>NW_004797588.1:439750-449339 GCF_000002075.1 Aplysia californica | reverse complement strand
GTAGGGAGGAGGGAGCTCTCAGACGTGCCCTAAAATAATAACAATTACTTTTATATAGCACGTATCTCCGCTCTGCAGCATGCTGTGTGCGCTTTACAACTACACAAATGTATTATCACCCCAGCAGACCGTAGAACACCTAGAAATATTCTCGACTTCCCAGGAAGCATACAGTGCAAGCTGCGGATTGCACGCGCTCAAACATTAACAAACTGACAAGATCTTTCACAGTCTATAGCCGGGTATCCATTCCCACCTGGGTGAAGTGAAAGCAATTCGTGTTAAGTTGCGGCCAAAGAAGACTTATTGATTTTAGGACCACCAAGGGATTTTTAACATGCGCACCGTGCAAGTACATCGTCATTATCTGTCACTCTCACTATTATTGGGCAATTTTGACACATCATAATTCTCCCATTGGGTGATCAATTATTAAAGATCTTTTTCTTTGTTATTGCGAGTCCGACAACCTAACTACTAGAATTAGGGCACCGATCCCACTCTACTCTAACGGCCACATGCTCACTCCAGGGCGAGCCATCTTGTTGGGGGATATCGGTCGCTGTCAAACACTGAGAAGGATGGGCTCCAATATTTCCATTATAACTTTACAATTCACCTATATTGTACCTAAATTTGTAAGGACTCTTTGAAGGACACCATTAATGGAGCTAAGAGATTGCAATTTAATAATAGCTTATCCCCGTAAGCGACAGTATTTTCCCCAAAGTACACACCAATGATAATGAGTAGTAAACATCTTTAAAATGTAATTGGAGTTCAGCGTGATCGTTCTCATTTTCTAAAAGTTGTTCCTTCCCTTCATAACATCACAATTGCGCTACGGTTGACCAAAGTCGCTTGAAAAACTGCAGTTGGCAACGTTGATGTTGGAGTCCTTACAAAGTCTCCGTTCTTCTTTTCCGCAGGGTCAAATTCTCCTCTCTGTTCAATATTTTGAGGAGAAGGCCATCTACCCCGACTTTGAAATGACTTACTCACTGTATAGCAGGGAAGAGTATTTAAACAAAAGCCAAATAACGAACAAATAATGAGGAATAATCTGGTAAGTGTTTTTACGGCATTCGCAACTTCATCAGGTCAAATGAGCATGTGGGACACATTAAGCATATTTAGTTGGTAGGAAATTTTGAATTGTGCCCGCGTGACAGACGAAGCCTACTCTTATCGATTTTGGACCTCCATTTAAGATTATCTTTAACGTGCGCAACTTGCACATGGGACCTCTAAGATTTTTTGCCTTAGTCTGAGAAGGCTAGATGTAGATCTTTCCTACCATAAGATCAGGTGTGTGGCTGAAAGACAGCACCAAGAAGGAGCCAAGGAGTAGCAGTAGAAAAGCTGCAGAAAGAGTCAGGAACCCAGAGGACGGGGTAAAGGAGGTGAGGGTGTGAGGGCAGGCAGAGAGTGCAAACGAAAGCAGACGACAAACATTGCTAGAGAGCAGGAAAGCAGGTGAAAGGAGACACTTTTAGAGAAAAATCCCTACCTCATGCGAGGAAAGAAGCTTCTTTTCCAGAGGAAGTGAAATACATATTATTATACCATGGTGCACCTGTCGTTCTCAAACGGCGCTGGATATCACCTGTCCCCGGCCTGATCATGTTATTTTTTAAAAATTATTATTATTTTTTATTTATTTTTTTTATTTTTTTTGGGGGGGGGTTTGTTGTTGGGTTTTTTTTCTGTGATTCTCCATTTTTCTCTCTCGCTCTATCTCTTTCTCTTTCCTTTCGCTCTATTTTACATCTCTCTCGCTCTCTCTCTCTCTCTCTCTCTCTCTCTCTCTCTCTCTCTCTCTCTCTCTCTCTCGCTCTCTCTCTCTTTGTCTGTCTGTCTGTCTGTCTGTCTGTCTGTCTGTCTGTCTGTCTGTTTGTCTGTCTTTCTGTCTGTCTGTCTGTCTGTCTGTCTGTCTGTCTGTCGCTCTCTCTCTCCCTCTGTGTGTGTGTGTGTGTGTGTGTGTGTGTGTGTGTGTGTGTGTGTGTGTGTGTGTGTGTATGTGTGTGTGTGTCTTTCTATCTCTCTCCCCCAGAGTATTGTACTCTTCAAATACACACAATTAGAAAGATGCGGGAACTTTGATTACCAATACTAGATACATCAACACATATGGAAAAAATTTAGAGCTCTCAAGTTGGTTCAAGGTGTTCATTTTCCAGCTTTCATCCAAGCTAGGATTGGTATTATTGTCATGCCCAACGCAGGTGTTATCGCCCGTAAATGGAATCACTAACTCGGATTTCCTGCAACTTTGCTTGTTTGTTGAATCTCCGGGCTTTCCAGCTTCCGGCATCAAGACAAACTTAAAAGCCAAATCACAGAAATAGCACGGCACGGCACAGCACAGCACAGCACAACACAGCACAACATAGGACAGTACAACACAGCAAAGCACACCATATCACACCGCACCGTATCTCAAAACACCATACACTACCACACCATACCATACAATAACATACCTTTTGTTATTAGATCAACCGACTGCTTAATAATACAGGTGTGGAAGTGTCTTGCTTCAGATAAATAAAGAAACAGTTTTGATATACATGTAGTTGGTGATCACCTTCTTCTGCCGACAGTTTCTCAACATTCTGCTAGTGACCTTTTCGTCTGTCTGTATGTCAGTCTGTCTGTCTGTCTGTTTGTCTGTCTGTCTCATTTATCTATATCTTTATCTCTGTGTCTGTCTGCCTTTTCATTCTCCTCTTTTGCGATGTAGTCTGTTTTTCGCTATCTGTAAATCTCAATTCTTCTTCTAGCATTAGCAGCCTGTCTATTCGTCCCTGCTTCAGTCTATTTGAAGACAAAGACAGCCCAATTTGAAGCCAAATAGCTAATACGTATTGTGGTTTTTTTGTATTGTCATCTCTGTTTCTTCGTCTTCAGTGTGTGCACTCCCATCTATAGCTAAATTGTTTAAAGATCTTGAGATGGAGATCATGATTTCCACCGTGTGTTCAAAAGTTATAAGTACGTTTTGCCCCGAGTGAAAATAGAATTATCTAATGAGATATTTTCTTGATGATTTTGGTTGGTAAACATACAAAATGAATCCATGATTTGTTTTCATTTACAGTAATTACAGCTCAGTGATGTGCCTCGAATAAGACCTTTTGTTTTTGTTTATTTTTCGTTTAAATATGCTCCTATTGTGGGAAAGTTCAAAGATTACAACAAGGGATCTGTCTGCAATTTCCGTAGCCTGTTTTTTAAACACTGAGTATTCGACGAAAAAAAGGGTTGTAAAAAACTTACCAAAAAAAAAAAGGTTTATACGTGCGTTCACCAAACCCTTCGAGTGGGATAAACGGAAGGGACAGACGGACAAGCATAATAATACGGTCTACAATGTTTGCGTTATAACCTGCACCAAACCCCGGAGACTAACTCACCGAACTCCTGAGGTTAGGATTATAGGAATAATTGAATCAAAAGGTTTTAAACGCTTTCTGGGAGAGGCCTACAGATGAAAAGTAGGATGGCAGTTTAGTAGTGATAAGAACAAGAAGAATCACAACAACTTCCATCTTGATGGCTATTCTGCCCGTCCCAAGGCATAACGATGTATCTGACAAAATCGAATTTTTATTAATTTATTTATGTATTTATTTATTTATGTATTTATTTATCTATTTTGTTTGTTTGTTTGTTTTTAGTTTGTTTGTTTGTTTTTATCCGACATATCTGACAAAATCGAATTTTTATTTTTTTATTTATGTGTTTATGTATTTATGTATTTATTTATGTATTTATTTGGTTTGTTTGTTTTTTTATTTGTTTGCTTGTTTTTATCCGTTAGTTTTTGTTAAAATTTTCTTGCTACAAAGACAAGATGACGTATCTGTAAACGAAATGGTGGGCTGAAAGTGGAAGAGTAACGAAAGGGACTGTGGTCTTGGGGCTCTCGTGGCCTAGAAGTTAAGGTGTTGGCCTCTCAATCAAAAGGTCCCGGGTTCGAATCCAAGTAGCGACCGAAACATTTTCTTCTCTAAATTTGTCTCCTTTCACCTCATTTCCTGCTCTCTAGCAATGTTCTGTCGTCTGCTTTCGTCTCCTCTTTCTGCCCCCACCCCCTCACTTCCTTTTCCCCCCTCCTCTGGGCTCCTGATTCTTTCTGCAGCCTTTCTACTGCTACTCCTTCTCTTCTTCTTACTGCTGTCTTTTAGCCACCCCCCTGATCTTCTGGTAGGAAAGATCTACACCTAGCCTTCTCGGACAAGGGCGAAAAATCTAGAAGGGCCTGTGTGCAAGTTGTGCAAGTTCAAAATTTCCTACCAACTGAAAATATTAGGTGTGTCCCGCGCGCTCATATGACCTTATGCAGTTGCGAGCGCCGTAAAACACTTTACAAAAACGGACTGGTCTCATGTCGATACCAGAGTGACTTATCAACCTTTCGCACAACCGTGCTTTTTTGTTTGTTTGTTTGTTTGTTTGTTTTACGGCGCTTGCAACAGCATAAGTTCATATGTGCCGTGGTTAGAAGCGTTTATTCATAAATTCAAAAAGTTTTGGGGTTTAAAAAAAATTCTCTTACTATTCCCTTCGCAGATACACTGAGGGGAGATACTGTCGTTCATCTGCAGCCAGGAGAGTGGCCTAGAGGAGAGATATGTTGTGTGCCCTGAGGGTGTCTACCATAGAGTCGCTCCAACGTTGCCTTGGTCTTCCTGTTGTTCTCCAGTCCGAGAATCTGGTGTTGTATTTGTAAGCTTAAAGTGCCGGCTGTTCTGGAGGCATCCTCGTGAGGTGACCTAACCATTTTACCTTCTGATTCTGTAGCCGTCCGATGTGATTGCAAGGACGGGTGTTGTTCCCGCCATATCTCCGATGACCTCATTCCTGATTATCTGAGTCAATCCTAACTACATTATATTATTATTATTATGTTCATGCACTCCCCCCCCCCCTTTCCCCTCAATGACCCCCCCCCCTCCCCTTAAAAAAAACCACCCACCACCTTTAAAATGCTTGTCACCCTTGGCGGTATCGCCCACTAGTGGGCGAGTCAGTAATTTTGGTGGGCCGTGTAGATCATCCGGGTGGTGACAGGTGTTGCTTCATCGCTTGGAAATACATATAAAAAAAGGGGGTGCGATAATGTTGGCCTCTTCAATGTGGCAAAGCTGAGCGCTGGCTATAAAAAGGTTGACATGGTTTTAGAGAATCAATCCTGAGGAGAAGGTCTGAAAAAAGAACATACCTACAATTTATCACGGTGACCTATATAGGAGGCTCGGTGCAAATAAACTTTAAAACAACATAGAAACTGAGATGTATAACACCGAGACAAATTGACCATATCCAGATGGTTTGCTTGTCCCAACCCCATTATCAAATGGCCGAGAGTACAGCCCTACATAACAGACCTATATGTTTCTCTTCGGTGTGTCACTGACCTGAATAGAAAGCGTGGCGTTTTCTATTTTAGGATATATATCTAATATTTCATCAATACTTCATTCAGTTGCAAGCGCGTCTCCCTGAGGGAAGGACCATTATATATTTAATAACATCTCTTTCCCTCCCTGACTCTCTCTCTCTCTCTCTCTCTCTCTCTCTCTCTCTCTCTCTCTCTCTCTCTCTCTCTCTCCCTCCCTCTCTCTCTCTCTTTCTCTTTCTTTTTCTTTCTTTTTTTTCTTTTTATCTATCTATCTATCTATCTATCTATCTATCTATCTATTTATCTATCTATCTATATATCTATCTATCTATCTATCTCACTCTCCCTCTCACAAATATATATACGACGCCGCGCAAGCACGAGCGCAATCTCTCTCTCTCTCTCTCTCTCTCTCTCTCTCTCTCTCTCTCTCTCTCTCTCTCTCTCTCTCTCTCTCTCTCTCTCTCTGTGTGTGTGTGTGTGTGTGTGTGTGTGTGTGTGTGTGTGTGTGTGTGTGTGGCTTTTCTATGTGTGTTCGTGTGTTTGTGCTCCTGTGTGTTTGCTTTCGCGCATTTGTGTCTCTGTGGGTATGTGTAAATCCTGTGCCTCATTGACACCCTCACACAACTCAATATAAATATGAGCTCGACGCTTCCTTTTCCCGCGAGTAAGATGTACCTTTCATTCGCAGAAATTAAATTGAAAAAAAAATGTGAAAGGTCGAGGGTCATGACATCATCCCCTCATTGTCCTTTTCCAGAAGCCAAGCCAGTCAACCCAGTGGTTACTTAACGATATGAGTCTTACGTGTTAAAATTTTGGTCAACATTTTGAAGCGTAGAAAGCGAGAGCGAGGGAAGAGTTACATCTATTGTTGGACGACCAAAGAAAGCCATGGTGGGGTTGGATCGTAGGGTGCCAGAAGACTGCGCGTGCGCGCTTTCATGCTCACTCGTTACCCCGTGTGGTCTTGAATTGGCGTTGAGAGTTAAACACAGACTGAAACGAGGTTACATCAATTGATCTAGTTTCCAATACAGTCGCCCATTGTGACAAGTCTTTGTGAATGGTTAAACACGAGCGGAAGTCTCAAAGGTGGGGGAGAAACTGGAGACGGGGTCAGCCTGGAGAAAAAAAGAACAACAGGAAAACAAACCAAACCCGGAAGAAGCCTGGAAGGAGCATCATACCGATACATTCATACTCTTAGTAGTAGGTTGAAAAGACTGAATGAAAAATGTACTTCACGAAGCCCACACGCTGAGTCTTGTGTAACGCATGACCTTTGTGATTGCAGCAGCTGTAGGCTATCTTACTGACAGATTCATACTAATAGTAGTGGGCTGACAAAACTGAATGAAAGGTGAACTTTACTAAGCACATGGCAGACTGAGTTTAGTTTAACACATGGCCGTTTTGATTGAAGGTGTCTCATACTGATAGATTCCCGCTGACAGTAGTGGGCTAAAAGACTGAATGAAACATATACTATACTAAGCACAGCTCACAGAGTATAGTACATGTATAACGTATGACCGTTTTGATTGAAGGTGTCTCATACTGATAGATTCCCGCTGACAGTAGTGGGCTAAAAGACTGAATGAAACATATACTATACTAAGCACAGCTCACAGAGTATAGTACATGTATAACGTATGACCGTTTTGATTGAAGGTGTCTCATACTGATAAATTAATACTGATAGTAGTGGGCTGAAAGAACTGAATGAAACATGTACACAACTCGCAGAGTTTATAGTTTAATGTATAACCGTTTTGATTGTAAGAGTCTCATACTGATAGAGTTACACTTTCAGTAGTGGGCTAAAGAGAATGAATGATACGCGTATTTTATTAAGCATAGCTCACAGAGTATATAGTGCATATTTAACGTATGGCCGTTTTGATTGTAGGTGTCTCCTACTGATAGATTAATACTGATAGTAGTGGGATGAAAGAACTGAATGAAATAGGTACTTTACCAAGAACACGGCACATTGGGTCTTGTATAATGTATGACCGTTTTGATTGGAAAAAAAACCGTTTCTCGCCTTTCACCCTCTTTGGCATATTCTCGGTTAGTGAGGAAGTGGCCTGAGATGACCCTGCCTGCCATGTCAATACTGCCGTGATCTGATAAAACGTATGTTTTCATTTTGGCAGGAAATTTTTTTAATCCACTAAAGAATTCTATACCTCGAAAGCCATCTTCAGATATCAATATGAAAACCTAACTGTGACGAGTTTTTGAACAAACTAGAATTTAGATTTGTTAAAACGCATGTATTTCCAATGTGATCTGATGAAACTTATTTTTTTAGAGATGATCCCGTGAAACGCATTTTTTTTCTTGCGTACCGACCGTCTACAATAACTGCCATGATCTGATTAAACGCATTTTGTTTTTTAATCTGTGTGTCGACCATCCGTATTCAACTATGATCTGATGAAACGCATGTTTTATCAATCTCAGGAAGAAAACATGTTTTATTAGATCGCAGGTGAATTTGGCAGGTCACAACTTCGCCTTTCGGTCCGTAGGTTCAAGAATGGTTAGCGAGACGAAGAAAATAAATGAGTTATCAAATCATTCTGGGATTAATGAGTTGAAAATAAAACGCATTTCTTATGTCTTGATGCAGTATCCTGGCAGAAAGACGAAGATACTCAGTTACGTTGCCTTCCAACTAGGGGATCGAAAGCAAGTCTTCTGCGTGAAACGAGTAAGCGCATAAGCAATGACCTACAACGCAGACTCAGGTTTTAAAGACCAGTCGGGCCTTAGATTAATCAATCTATAATGGTGTTCTAGGCTTTTATAGCCAGCTTTCAATGGTGTAATTCACTGTGCCAACTCTTGGTTGTATTGGAAGAGTTCAACACTTCAATTATTTGGTCGATGTCGAACCAAAAACAACACCTACCAGGTATATCCCACATTACGCAAAATGCGTGTTGAAAAGTGTAACTTCTCTCTTTTTATTTTATTTTTTTAAATTATTTTTTTTAGTAGAGGGTTTTACGGCGCTCGCAACGAAGCTGACTTGACAGTGACTTGTAGAAAACTTTGCCAAACACTTTTTAATAGGATGTAAAAGAATACTTTAGAGGCAGTTGTCCGAATTTTTTCAAACGACTTATTGTTAATGCATTTCATGTTACTCTTCGTACTGAAACAGAGACACGCCCATTTTAGTAAGAGTTTTACGGCACTTGCAGCTCAAAAATAGGTCATATAAGGGCTGAACATTCGATGTGTTACAAGAGAGTAACATACAGAAAAAAAAGAGAAGAATGAGCGATAAGGACAATAGCAGATGCCTAATAGGAAAGAAGGACAAGGCCCATTGGAGTACCGATAACCTAGACGAAGATAACACTAATAACCTAGCTTCGAGATAGATCTACAACAAGGAGATTAAAAGTTCTAAGCTCCTTGATCTACAAGGACAATTATAATCAGTAGCGCGTCATCTCACTTACTACGCCATCCGTAGGAAGAGGTGGGGATACATACAGTCAGTATTTATTATTTGACAGGTCAAATCGTCGCCTTTCGGTCCGTGGGTTCAAGAATGGTTAACGAGACTCAGAAAATTAATGCGTTTTATCAGATCGTTCTGGGATTAATGCTTTGAAAATAAAACGCGTTTCCACAAGGGTGGTCTGATAAAAGGCATTTTTCGTATTGGTTTGTTTGACTTTAGCTCAGATTCGATTAGATTTGGTTTGGTCATGGTAAATAATATATATCTTCATGCATTGCTATTTGTTTGTTTAATTAGCACAAAAAAACCCCACTAAATCGCGATTATCTCGAAACCTTGATTTTGAGAAAAATGTGTTTTATCAGATGGCAGACATGTATTCAAGTGCGTGCGCTTGGAAATTGTGTATCAACAGTCCTAATTATTTATACTAAACAGATGGCCCACCTGTCAAGGTATACATAGCAGTTTATGAGCTTGTTTTGTCAACATGGCACAAAGGTCGAAGGGCACGGAGGTCAGTGCTTGTTGTATTAACAATAGCAGCTGGCTGGTATTTACGTGTGTGTATGCTTCGGTGTATGTGTGTGCTCATGTGTATGTCCATGTATGTGTGTGTGTGTGTGTGTGTGTGTGTGTGTGTGTGTGTGTGTGTGTGTGAGTGCGTGTGTGTGTGTATGTGTGTGTGTGTGTGT
>NW_004797588.1:435475-436563 GCF_000002075.1 Aplysia californica | reverse complement strand
TATATATATATATGACAGGTACGTAGCCGTATCGTAGTGAGTAATGACAAAGCCCCTTCCCATATTATAATCCGGAGGACGCCACTCTCGAGGAAGTGGAAAGGAAAGAATAATTATCTCAAGAGTTTGAATGGCTCTCAGATTGAGACGGAAGTTCCAACGCAGGTGCACGGTTTCCCAAGTACCTGGGTTCAAAAGGTGCTTCAATCATTCATTCTTTATTGTTGTTGTTTTATTTTTTTTCCCGCATCCGATCCGTACACTGGGGATTCTCTTGTTAGTGAGACAACTTCCTAGGCCTTCGGCATAATATTGTGATAGGGTGGCCAGTTCCTTTCCACGCCGCCTTTACCTTTCCCAACCCCAAGTCAGGTACCCATTACTGCTGGGTGGACAGGGGGCGGGGGAGGGGGGGGGGCGAAAAGAACACGTGTCCGAACCGAGGCTCGAACCCGGACTTTCCGCTTTGAAGACGAGCGCAAGTGTTAGGTATTACGAACCTAATTATTGTAACAAGTTAGCCTAATTAATACTGATTGATAAGACTGCAAGACTGTAATCAAGTTTTTCTTTCCAGGTGGAATGTTCAAGATACTTTACTTTTCATTAAGTGTTCCAATCATTCTTAAAAATTAGCGATATAACAGGTTGCCTACAGATTTATACCGATTGTCAACTCAATATATGACATACGTCTCCATTAAAACGTTGCTGGATATGATTTACAGGAGGAAGGAATAGCCTGGAATATGATTTTACTAGCTGGGCGCGCCCTTTGGATGAAAGGAATGATCGGTGCATTAACATCAACTGAAAGTCAATGGCCTACTATATTTACACTCTACTGGAATCGAGCAATAAATCTTGAGAGATGCATAAAAATTAGAACGTCCAGATCTATACCCTCAAAACTAAATGTGCCTCGCGAAATATCATTTCCGGCACTTCCGCTGTAAAGGACAGCTGCGCAGATTTGTTTCCTTTGTTTTTGTTTTTGTTTTTGTAAAGCGTTTTACGGCGCTCGCAACTGCATAGGTCATATGAGCGCGCGGGACACACCTAATATTTTCAGTTGGTAGGAAATTTTG
>NW_004797588.1:430278-435375 GCF_000002075.1 Aplysia californica | reverse complement strand
ATTTTGCCCGGGTGGCGGCCGAAGCGTACTCTTATCGATTTTAGACCACCAAGGGATCTTTAACGTGCGCAACTTGCACACGGGCCCTCCGAGATTTTTCACCCTTGTCCGAGAAGGCTAGGTGTAGATCTTTCCCACCAGAAGATCAGGGGTGTGGCAGAAAGACAGCAGTAAGGAGGAGCCAAGGAGTAGCAGTAGAAACTAAGAAAGGCTGCAGAAAGAGTCAGGAGCCCAGAGGAGGGGACAAAGGAGGTGGGGGGATGGGGGCAGAAAGTGGAATTGAAAGCAGACGACAAAACATTGCTAGAGAGCAGGAAAGGAGGTGAAAGGAGAAAATTTTAGAGAAGACAATTTTTCGGTCGCTACCCGGATTCGAACCGGGGACCTTTGAATGAGAGGCCAACACCTTAACCTCTAGGCCACGAGAGCCCCCCCCCCCCCCCCCCCTTGTTTCCTTTCTCAGTAGAATAATCACAAAGGCTAAAGAAGGACGAGAACTTTTTGTCAAATATATTTTTCTAAATTCAGGAAATGAATAAATAAAAAATCGGGCTCCGTAATGGGGACCTATCTATCTTTTTGCAGGTACTTGCCAACTTTCAACTCTGTAGCGTCGTAGTTTTATGGGAAAAGTGACACATGTGTTTCCAAGTTGCCATATAATAGATGTGATGTATACATGCAGATTGATTCCCTCTGGTTGTACACTCCAGAATTTCAAAGGCGTGGAAACAGTGCGTACGGTTAGTGAATGGAAACCCAACTTGTTTACAATGGCGTCTAAGACGACGGCTTTCCCTAGATTAAATCTAAACGAAACTAATGAAAAACTTAAAATTAAACTAGAGTGACTTCAGGCTCCTCAATAAAACTGTGCACCCTTTAAATGATTCAGAAACCACATTAATTCTGTCAAATTCAAAAGTTAAGTGGTTCGGAAGTTTGAGGCGGCCAAAGTGACGAACTTTCACAAATAAAATAATATATTATATAGAAATCTAGATAATAGTTACCAAAGAAAAAACGGGAATTTTTACAGAATTCACGGGAGACATATCGACAACCACAAAGTGAGTTCACTGAAGGAAAAGGGTGAAACTCGTAGGTAAAAAGCCATCAGGTTGGGTTTTTATATTTTGTGGTTGCTGGATTCGAATTTAAAAGTGTGTTTGTTGTTTATTCTTTTTTTTGTAAAGAAAGTCTTCAAATTTTGAGTACAATAAATTGTTCACAAAAAACTATAGAACCAACGAATATCTATCTATCTATCTATTTATCTATCTATCTATCTATCTATCTATCTATCTATCTATCTATCTATCTATCTATGATAGCAGAACAACAGAGCAGACCTGTCTGATGAGTACCAGTTACTGTGGTGTAGCAGTTAGGCATTTCGCCGTCGCAAACAAGAGACGCGGGGCTCTCGTGGCCTAGAGGTTAAGGTGTTGGCCTCTCATTCAAAGGTCCCGGGTTCGATTCCGGGTAGCGACCAAAAAATTTTCTTCTCTAAACTTGTCTCCTTTCACATCCTTTCCTGATCTCTAACAATGTTCTGTTGTCTGCTTTCATTTCCACTTTCTGCCCCCACCCCCTCACCTCCTTTGCCCCCTCCTCTGGGCTCCTGACTCTTTCTGCAGCCTTTCTACTGCTACTCCTTGGCTCCTCCTAACTGCTGTCTTTCTGCCACACCCCTGATCTTCTGGTAGGAAAGATCTACACCTAGCCTTCTCGGACAAGGGCGAAAAATCTCGGAGGGCCCGTGTGCAAGTTGCGCACGTTAAAGATCCCTTGGTGGTCTAAAATCGATAAGAGTAGGCTTCGGCCGCCACCCGGGCAAAATTCAAAATTTCCTACCAACGAAAAAGTATTAGGTGTGTCCCGCGCGCTCATATGACCTTATGCAGTTGCGAGCGCCGTAAAACCCTATACTAAACAAACAAACAAACAAACAGGAGACTCGAGTTCGATTTCCAAGTGAGGAGAATTTTCTCGAGCATCTCGGTCTTTGTTTCAGCTGGGATGCCTCTCAGGTATATCTCTCAGTCCAGGTTAGCTGTGACAAGCAATGTTGAACCCTGCTTCCTAAATGATCTCAATTGATTGTGACAATGAAGATGTAAAAACACAATATAAATTAACCAAAAGAAATTTGTTATCGGTCAGTATCGTCTGACAGTGATTGTGAAACAAACAATTTTTTTAAAGAAAGAAAAGAAGAAAAATAAAGAAAAAAGGAAAAAAGGAAAGAAAGAAATAAGGAAGGAAAAAAGGAAAACGAGTAAAAAAAATATTAAATACCCCCGATGGAAGATATGTCGTGAACTGAGAACGAAACGCAACTGGATGTTTAAAGTCCAGAGAGACTGAGATGACGAATGAGATTACCGACATGGTTTACTTTGTCTGATGAGATGTACACAAGAGAGGAGCTTATAGATTACATAGGCGTTTGTGTGTGTTTGTGTGTGTGTGAGTGTGTGTGAGTGTGTGTGTGTGTGTGTGTGTGTGTGTGTGTGTGTGTGTGTGTGTGTGTGTAATCTGTGTATGAGTGCAAAAAGGCAACAGGGTCGAGTTCAAGAGAGATCTTTATTATTTTAACTTATCCTTATTAACATGTAATTGTCAAGTCATTAGGTAGTGAAGGCAGGGAAAATAGGGTTACAACATTTGATGAAGCTTATATTTATAATATATATGTATATATATATATTTATATATAGCCTTGAGCTTCATTTTAGAATAAGAAAGGGCATGTTGTCTTGTAGCTGAGGATGAAATCTAGTATAGCTCTTAATGAGACAAAAATGTCGATAAAGATAACAGTTGTAGTGGGGGTCGTTTGTCCACAGAAAGCTGTCAATTCATCACAATGGATCATATGAGTTGAAGATGAATATAGGAAGTGTTTTGTGAAACAACGTGTTGAATTTATAAAAAAACAAACTTTTCGTCACATTTTAAGCCCTTTTTTTTACAAGTGTAGGAGTATTTCTCTCTCTCTCTCTTTCTCTCTCTCTCTCTCTCTCTCTCTCTCTCTCTCTCTCTCTCTCTCTCTCTCTCTCTCTCCCCCTCCCTCTCCCTCTCCCTCTCCCTCTCCCTCTCCCTCGCTCTCTCTTTCTGTCTGCCTCTCCCACTGTGTCTGTGAGTGTGTCTGTGCGTATGTGTGTGTGTGTGTGTGTGTGTGTGTGTGTTAGAGAGCGAGAGAGAAAGAGAGAGAGAGAGAGAGAGAGAGAGAGAGAGAGAGAGAGAGAGAGAGAGAGAGAGAGAGAGACCCATTACGTACCAGCAGAAAGTTCAGAAGTAATTTGCTTTGTTTGAAAAAAGCATCTTATTATGTTCATGTGCAATATTTAACAATAGACAAGTTACTAAACTGTGCATTCTGGCGTATTTCCGGTTCACCATGGACCGCGATATTTGATCCAAATGAAAGGCAAGGGGGAAGGTGCCATGCGCACTACATTATAGGTAGAGTGGTCAGTTGCCCGTCGTTTGGGTCTTATAAAGTGGCCCATTATGAGCATGCTTTGTAGTGAAGATTTTAGAAAGCGTGAAAAGCGGCGGCCGTAACACTGTGCGATCTAAATGTAACACAGGTCTATGTATTCAACCCAGATAACCGACGTCCTGTTGTCCTTTTCTCCTTTTATTTCTTTTCTTTACATGAACTGTCTTTGTGTATCTAGAAAATGTTTAACGTTAACAAGAATACAGCAGTTGCATGAGAGCATCGTCCTTTCCTGTCCCTATAGAAATACATCGGTCATATCTTGGTCCATTTATGTGGAACAGATTACCCATGAAACTAAGACAAATAAAAACTCTTGATAGCTTCAAAAGACATCTTAAACATTTTCTGTTCCTACAGGCCTATCCTTCATAAGCTTTTAACGTTATCTTTCATTATATTTGTTCTGTTCCTATGTCTGGATGAAAATAGTCTCTGTGTGTGTGTGTGTGTGTGTGTGTGTGTGTGTATGTGTGTGTGTGTGTGTGTGTGTGTGTGTGTGTGTGTATGTGTGTGTGTGCATTAATGTATATTGCTTGAGAAGAAAGGAAGTAGTAAGAAAGGTTTTTGAAAAATGGGTATTCCAATGTAAAGCGCATTGAGCTACTTTTTTTGGAAATGCGCTATATAAATGTTATATTATTATTATTATTATTATTATTATTATTATTTATTATTATTATAGACTATGGTTTAAAGAATCCTCGTACTATGAATATGTATTTCTGTCCTAACATGCTTACTTTGATGTAAATCTATTGAGCTAGAAAACTCTTCTTTTTTCCTTTATTTGATAGGTTACCACGACTCCTTTTGGGGCAAAAAGCAAAAAAGCAGACGACAGCAGGTGTGGACAAAGAAAAAATCGTGCAAAAACTCCTAGCTTCTCTTTTCTTTCGGCCGCCATTTCTGCTCTCTTTCACCAGCAAAAAATAATATTATAACACGCATTATGTAATCAAAAATCGTGCAACTTGAACGTGACCTAGATACGTGAATGAATCCTTGATTCCAACTTTAAAGAGAGTGGGGGATGGAATAGCTGATATTATGAATCAGCATTTCATAAGGGAGCACTATGTGGCTCTCATCTCCAAGAATCCATTATCTTGCGATGCAACACATCTTGTAATCAGCACACACTACAGTTATTTAATTACTTGTGATCTGGACGCTACTTCTTAAAATAAAACATTCTAAGAAGGAAACGACACGATTGCTCAGTTTCTTGGAGAAGAAGAGTGGAGTCACTAAAGTCACGTCTGGGATATTAAGACTTGCTGAAAAGCTAGATAACTTAAATCTACGTTTATGTTGCAGGTTCTTGAACATCAATAACATACTTCTTGATAAAATATGTACTTGTATATGCCTCTCTGTCATGTTACTCGCTCCTCTTCCCGGCTGTAGTTCATATTTTCTTTTAGATAGATACAGTTCAACCTGCTCCAACAGCCATCTGTTCGAGACAGTCATCTGTACAGACAGCCACTCACCCCCCCCCCCCTCCTTTCCCCTTGCGCTTTTTCTACATAATTGTACACTGCCCAAGACGTCCACGTGTCTGAAGCAACCAGTTTTCTCCT
>NW_004797588.1:428660-430178 GCF_000002075.1 Aplysia californica | reverse complement strand
ACTATGGTTTAAAGAATCCTCGTACTATGAATATGTATTTCTGTCCTAACATGCTTACTTTGATGTAAATCTATTGAGCTAGAAAACTCTTCTTTTTTCCTTTATTTGATAGGTTACCACGACTCCTTTTGGGGCAAAAAGCAAAAAAGCAGACGACAGCAGGTGTGGACAAAGAAAAAATCGTGCAAAAACTCCTAGCTTCTCTTTTCTTTCGGCCGCCATTTCTGCTCTCTTTCACCAGCAAAAAATAATATTATAACACGCATTATGTAATCAAAAATCGTGCAACTTGAACGTGACCTAGATACGTGAATGAATCCTTGATTCCAACTTTAAAGAGAGTGGGGGATGGAATAGCTGATATTATGAATCAGCATTTCATAAGGGAGCACTATGTGGCTCTCATCTCCAAGAATCCATTATCTTGCGATGCAACACATCTTGTAATCAGCACACACTACAGTTATTTAATTACTTGTGATCTGGACGCTACTTCTTAAAATAAAACATTCTAAGAAGGAAACGACACGATTGCTCAGTTTCTTGGAGAAGAAGAGTGGAGTCACTAAAGTCACGTCTGGGATATTAAGACTTGCTGAAAAGCTAGATAACTTAAATCTACGTTTATGTTGCAGGTTCTTGAACATCAATAACATACTTCTTGATAAAATATGTACTTGTATATGCCTCTCTGTCATGTTACTCGCTCCTCTTCCCGGCTGTAGTTCATATTTTCTTTTAGATAGATACAGTTCAACCTGCTCCAACAGCCATCTGTTCGAGACAGTCATCTGTACAGACAGCCACTCACCCCCCCCCCCCTCCTTTCCCCTTGCGCTTTTTCTACATAATTGTACACTGCCCAAGACGTCCACGTGTCTGAAGCAACCAGTTTTCTCCTCGACAATGCGTGGTCGTTTTTTAACAATGTCGGTAGTATTTATATCCTGTTACGTATATTAGGGGTTGAACAAGACAAGAAATCAGATGCAGAGTTCTTTTATCATGTTTTTCCCCACTCGATTCCGGTAGAATATTAAGTTGATCTACATTTTGGAAATATGATCATATTATGTACGTAACGAAGAAGAAATTGTCCACCACAATTTTTACCCACCAAAATTTCAATAATATATTTTTCAAGATCTTTTGTTTGAATTTCTCTGTGTAATTTGAAGTTCTACCGTCACGGGGTCTGTGGGGTTTACAACGTTGTTTGGCGTCTCCATGTGTTCAACAAGCAGAAGGCATATTGTTCAATTCAGCTATTTAATTGAGAAAAGATATTTCCTGTGCTGCCATGGTCAACAGTAGTAACAAAAACGATATATGAAAATGTATAGGTCGAACAGAATTCAGTACTGAAATAAGTCACAGCTACTACTTGTATCCTGGACGGTGACTCCACATTGATTCTTGAGCCAAGCTCTTAATAGTTTTTGTTTTGAATGCGAAAGATATATACGGGTATTATCGTGTCTGAAGTTTTTCAAAATAAGTGCAAATACTAACAAGAGC
>NW_004797588.1:425883-428560 GCF_000002075.1 Aplysia californica | reverse complement strand
AAACTCTAAAAATACATGTACTTGTTGACTACTGCTGTGAAAGACGTCAATGAGAAAAGGAAAAGAATGAACAGCCATTTTATTCGTCTTGTATGGAAATGTATACCACAAGTGCAAAAAGTGGCATACACGTAACATTACGTGCACATAGAAAATAACAGTCACCAAAGTCGTAAAACCCTGTACTAAACAAACCCATCATTTTTGGTAGCAGCAGTGAAACGCACTGTCTGTGAGCCAGGATTAATGCAACGATAAGAGGAGGCTTCGGCCGCCACCCGGGTATAATCCAACATTGCCAACCAACTGAAAAAGTTAAATGTGTCCCGCGCGCTCATATGACCTTAAGCAGTTTTGAGCGCCGTAAAACACTTACCAAAAAAAAAAAAAAACATTTTTAAATACCAGGGATAATGAGTCTTATTCAGTGTTCCGGGACACACATCTGTTATTACCCATCCAAAACCACAACTTTCGCTTGATTGTACGTCAGATTTCTTGGCATTTTTTGTAATCGCCTTTTATAATTTCTCTCGACCACTGTGGTCCCCAAATGGGTTCAAGAAAATAGTAAAATAAAGTTTTAAGAAGAAATTCGTGTGGAATTCAAAACCGTAAGCTATTTCAAGGGAAAGACAGACACATTCTCTTCATAAAGCCACGGAAAATGAAAGTGGTACTTCAAGATCACTTGTAGATTTCAATGAATAGAAGTGATTTGTGGTTAGGCCAGTCCCCTACCCTCTTACAGTTGACAATTCATTCCTTAATGACCCAATTTAGATGATTATTTTTAGCCATTTATAACTCAACAGCAACTCGCCACCTTCAAGAGAGCGACTGGGGTTTTTCTTCGCACACACCTTGTTATTAACTTTTTTCTTTTTTTTATAGAATTAATTTAGAATCAAAACATCCTTCAATTTTTAAAACATTAACTTGTGGGTTAACCAGATAAGAACACTCTAAGTGACCCAGATTGTTTTTCCTCAGACACTCAAGTGATGTTCTTAATAATAAGATAATTTTTTGACGTTTTGCACCCAAATCGACACAAATAGATCATTTAAGAAGCGGGCTGCTTTGACCCTGGCTATCAGGGCCAACCCAGGAAGAGAGGGATAAAACGTTCAAGCAACAACACCCCCCCCCCCCCCGCAAAAAAAAACAACTCGAGATACCCGATAGAAAAATTATCCCTATACGAAAATCGAACTTGTCAGTTTGTTAGTGTTTGAGCGCTTAATCGGCTGCTTGCACTGTATGCTTCCCGGGAAGCTGAGAATGTTTCGGAGTGTTCTATGGTCTGCTGGGGTAATAATATAGACGTGAAAAGTGCATAGAGCCTGCTGCTGAGCGGGGATATGCGCTATACAAATGCTATCTATTATTATTATTATTATTATTAACTCATTTACTCTTGGGCGACGAAGAAGTGTCTAATTGCTACACCACATACGCCAATGCCATGTAGATTGTACGTCATCAAATTGGCGGGAAGACGAAACGTTTTTTCTTAGGAGTAATTTTTGAAGGAGAGGGAGGGGTGTGCCTTATGAATAATGATAAGCCAATTTCACATCAAATTAACTAGTTTTTAAAATTCCAATCACATTTGATTTTCCATCCATTCATCAAACAGTCAATTAACCGATCTATCTATCTATCTGTCTATCTATCTATCTATCTATCTATCTATCTATCTATCTATCTATCTATCTATCTGTCTGTCTGTCTGTCTGTCTTTGCTCTATCCCCTGCTCTCTATATTCTGTTTTCGCCTGCACCCCTTCTCTCTGTGTGTGAAGTAGCGTCAGTAGTCTAGCCGGACTCGTTATCTTCAGATTGAGAGTTCGGGGGTTCTAGGCTCAGCTGAGACCGATGTTGTGCCCTTGGGAAAAATGCACTTGACACAAATATTTCCCCTGAATTGGCTTGGAACTATCGAAGATGAAATTAAATTCGAAAGTCACGCCTCTTAATATAACCTTACAGTGTCCCAAGGGGCGTTAAACCTCAACAATTTCGCACCTTTTTTTCTCTTTATCCCTGCTCATCGTTTCCCATTTTCTCTATCCTAGCCACCAGTATAATACTATTAATAAAATTGTAGGCCTATATTCCCTACACCATGGCATCAACATCCACATCCCCACCGACAGAGAACGCGGGGAGTCACCCGCCATGCGACATTTCGCAATAATATTACTCTCAACAGCTTGTGGGTGGTTGCCAGACTTAGAACCTCGGAATTGCCGCTCCCGCCATTAGGGGCTCTGTTTTCCCTCAGCCATACTGGGAATCCTGATCATTTTCCCCGTGTTACTGAGACTCCAATGATCAAACAAAACGTTGATTCATACTCGAGGAGAACCAGTTCGACATTGTTTTGCGTGTTCATCCTCGCGTGTGAGGTATAAATCGTTCAAAGAATGATTGGGTTTCTCTTTCACTCATTTTCCTCCGCCCAAGTAAAAGCAACAGTTTTCTAGTAAGGGTCGCTTATACTATTCCATGCTCCAAACAAAATTTGGAGCCTTCTCCTCTCTTTCAGTTAATACTGTATTGCTGTGATTTACGGATAGCTAGTTCGACATGCAACACACTTCTCCTTCTTCTTCTTCTTCTTCTTCTTCTTCTTCTTCTTCTTCTTCTTCTTCTTCTTCTTCTTCTTCTT
>NW_004797588.1:424505-425329 GCF_000002075.1 Aplysia californica | reverse complement strand
TTTTTTTTAAAGGCTTAAAACATTCTTTTAAAATACTAGTGTTCATGTTCATGTCATGAAAATAATTCACTCTCGAATTCCAAAGATCTGAATATGGCAGGACAGACAGACATTCTGGAAGACACACGCATATGGACAAAGTATCGTAAAAGAAGGAAAGAAACAGACCGACGAAAGATCATGAAGGTGCAGTAAACTTTAAAACCTTGAACAATTGTCTTTTAAATCACTCAGCAAACGCCCCCGATGTGAACCTAATAACGTTACCTCGATTTTACACAATGAATTATTAAGGAAGACGATTTGTCTCCATTATGGAAAACACATTGAACGCATAAACATTGCACAACACCACTTTTGTATCATTAATAATGCAAGCTGGTAAAGCCAACATGCCACAACCGTAGAGCTCTACTCGCTTGCAGTCAGCTTCGCATTCTTCCTTCCAACTACGCACTTTAGTTCCGATCACGCCATTTTTATTGTAATTCTTATTGTTGTTGCTGTTATTCTTGTTATTGTTGTAGGCGGCGGTAGTGGTGAGGGTGGCGAAGGTGGTGGCAGTTAAAGTGGTGGTGTTCTTGTCCTGGGTTTCATTATTCTTCCCATTCTTTTCTGTTTTGTAACAATTATTTATGCTGTGAAGGTATTTTAATTATACAAACAAATATTTCTTGTTGCCGCTGATATCTAGTTTCTAGAGATTTGTACACAACTTTCCTCCTCTCGTCGTCCTCATTGTCGTCACCCTCCTCTTTGTCGTGTTTATTTCTACTACTACTACTACTACTACTACTACTACTACTACTACTACTACTACTACT
>NW_004797588.1:421119-422306 GCF_000002075.1 Aplysia californica | reverse complement strand
TGTGTGTGTGTGTTGTTCCTTATCACAAGTGCTGCGCAGATAGTATATAATATTATGTATCACCTCAGCTCGAAGTGAGGAAAAAAGGATTCTTTACACTGGTAATAAATGCTAGTCTTAATCGTCAGAAAAAAATGCGATTCGATTTTTTTCTTTCCGTTGTTGGTTTGTTTTTGTTTTGTTTTGCTTGTAGGCGCGCGGTTGCAGGTGATGTTTGCGAACAGGCATATATATCGACCGGAAACAGATATTACCGGCGCTGTGTTTTGTTGGTTGTTTTATTTTTGTTTCTTTGTTTGTCTTTGTTTTTGTTTTCAGTGTGTGTGTGTGTGTGCGTTTTGTAATTTTGTTTGTTTCAGCAGTTCTGGTATCACCCCGTTCAGCGCAGCGTAGAAAGCACCTGCATCGTCTTCTGAAAATAGATAGAAAAACCGTGAGGAAAAGGGTAAGCATATCTTTATATTATCACCTACCTCGGTGACAAGGTCAACGACCTCCCATCTTGTCTATTTTTTCCGTTCTTCTCTTCGCAGCTTCCTGGTCCATTTTTGCTGTCGTCCTTTTATTTTTTTACAACATGCTGTTCTTTTTACTAGTTCTTCTTTGATCTCTTTTTTCTCTCTTCCTCGTTCTCTCTTTTCATCATCATCGACATCATCATCATCATCATCATCATCATCATCATCATCATCATCATCATCATCATCATCATCATCATCATCATACCTTGCCCACAGTCCCTGCTGGTTAAAATTCCGTCTTGCCAGAAAGTGAAATTTTACTACATGTACCTTGGTTTACCCCGCGCTCCAAGTCTTAATTTGATCAAGACTACTGATCGTTCAAAAACCGGTTTTCAAGCTTCCACAAAGTCAAAATAACCTCCACCTTATTGTTTCAAAAATCCTCAACAGAAACAAGCCACACCTTCAGGTAAAGAATGTCTTACAATTACAATTGAGGGATCGTCCTTGTACCTAATCGAGTTACACAACCCGCATATTTAAACAAATTGTGAAGCTTTGTGTTTGTGTAACACCCAGACTGATTCAGACTCAGACAACCACTCGTTAAAGGTGTTGTTGTTGTAGTTGTTATTGCTGCGTGTGTAAGTCACCTGTTTGAAGTCAAATTATGTTGTGTCAGTTTAGTTCACGGTCGGTGATGAGTGGGTTGGGGTTGTCGGG
>NW_004797588.1:417645-420403 GCF_000002075.1 Aplysia californica | reverse complement strand
CACACACACACACACTATCTGAATGAATGTTTCAACATTCCTTGAATTAAATAGCTTTTTTGGTAAATGTTTTACACGGCGCTCGCAACTGCATAAGGTCATTTGAGCGCGCGGGGCGCATTAAACTTTTTTAGTTGGTAGGAAATTTTGAATTTTGTCCGGGTGGCGGCCGAAGCCTACTCTTATTGATTTTAGACTACCAAGGGATCTTTAACGTTCGCAACTTGGACCCGGTCCCTCCAAGATTTTTTGCCCTTGTCCGAGAAGGCTAGGTGTAGATCTTTCCTACCAGAAGACCAGGGATGTGGCCAGTGGCGGTGGGTAGTGAAGGGCTCACGGGCTTGAGCCCCTACCCCCCTCCCCATCCACCACCCCCAACTCTACCCCAAAGTAAATTAAAGTTTCTCCTTATTAAACAAGCAGTTGAAACCATTATGACCGCACGCAATGAACACAGAGTGACCAACTTGGCGGCTTGCTCGCTTATCCAATCACTGTTGTCACCGCTTACAACTATAGTATCCCAGCAGCCAATTAAATGTCTTTAGGGCTCAGCAAAGATGAGCCCTTTTCACACAGCCCGTCCTTAATGAAACTCTTCTTGTAAAAAGGTAGAAGACTGGGGAAAAATAACACTGTAACGAGGGCTCACGCTCTCCTAGCCCTAACAATGGGGTGAAGGTTTACGACACACTTTCCCCCCACTGACACAGCTACCTATGCGCTCATTAGTTCTTTGTTGGGTGCGTTCAACCTTCTCGACTACACGGCCTAATCCAGCTCATAGAAGTATTATGTTTGAAGTGCTGTGTGTGAGCATGTTTGTGTTTGTACCGCTGAGATTTAACAGTTATAAATCAGGCCGAACTACTTGTAAGGCGACCTTTTCATCACACGAAAACTAACTAGAGAAAATTTGGAGGTGAATTGGCTTCGTCTCCACCATCAACAAGAAGTTAACTAAAAACAAAGAGATGGAAAACAAAGGCAACCCTCTCGATTGAATGGTTCTCAAACTGCTGTGGCTCACCGTGAGTATAGAAAAATCACCACTGTTTAATTCTTATTGCTTGCTATTTGGTGGTAAAGAACTGGAAGCAATCTAAGCCCCACCCAAATTTTGGTCCACCCACCGCCACTGGGTGTGGCTGAAAGACAGCAGTAAGAAGAAGCCAAGGAGTAGCAGTAGAAAGGCTGCAGAAAGAGTCAGGAGCCCAGAGGAGGGGGCAAAGGAGGTGGGGGCGGGGCAGAAAAAGGAGACCAAAGCAAACGACAGAACATTACTAATATGCTAGAAAGCAGGGAAGGAGGTGAAACGAGACAATTTTTAGAGAAGAACATTTTTCGGTCGCTACCCGGATTCAAACCCGGGACCTTTGAATGAGAGGCCAACACCTTAACCTCTAGGCCACAATAGCCTCCATGTATTATCATTATCATTATTGTCCGTATTATAATTATTATTGTTTTGTTGTATTATTTTGATAATAATTATGGGGGGGGGGTTGTTATTTAATTATCGAATAGTTAGAAAGCATTGCAACTGCTTATTTCAATCAAATGAGCCCAATCCTGAAATGTAGGAGAACCTCAATGACCACCAATATGAAAGTTATGAAAGGCTAAGTTCACTAAGGACAGTTTTTAAAAATAAAAATAGAAACAACAAAAATATGGTTTCTGGGGAAACAGTTGAGAATTTCTTTGATCGAAAAGAAATCAAATGAGGTAGTACATGTTTTGTTTTGTTTTGTTTTGTTTTTGGTTTTTTTTTGGGGGGGGGCAAATTGGTAAGTGTTTTACGGCGCTCGCAACTACATAATGCCATATGAGCGCGCGGGACACATTAAACAGTTTCAGTTGGTAGGAAGAGTTGAATTTTGGTCGGGTGGCGGCTGAAGCTTACTCTTATCGATTTTAGACCACCAATGGATCTTCAACGTATGCAACTTGCACTGAGATTTTTCGCCCTTGTCCGAGAAAGCTAGGTGCAGATCTTTCCTACTAGAATATCAGGGGTGTGGCTGAAAGACAGTAGTAAGAAGGAGCCAAGGAGTAGCTGTAGAGAAAGGCTGTAGAAAGAGTCAGGAGCCCAGAGGAGTGGGCAAAGGAGGTGAGGGATGGGAGCAGAAAGTGGACATGAAAGCAGACGGCAGAACGTGGATATAAAGCTGGAAAGGAGGTGAAAGGAGACAATTTTAGAGAAGAATTTGTTTCGGTCGCTACCCAGATTCGAACCCGGGACCTTTGAATGAGAGGCGAACACCTTAATCTCTAGGCCACGAGAGCCCCTAGGTAGTTTTTGATGAAGCCCATGTGGGCCGCTCACTGATTAAAAATAATCTGGAAAAAGACATAAGCAATTTCTGGGACACTTGAATAGACATAAAAGCCTTGAACATCTACCTCTCACTGGCAAAATTGAAGGCAAGCAAGGCAGGGGTAGACTCAGAACAACGTACTTGGAGAGCCTTAGATGGGCGACGGGAAAATTTCAGGATAATGTAGCTTTTTTGAAAGCATCCGAGCAACGGAACCAGTGGAGAACAATGACGCGGTGTCTGGCGCAGATCTGGCACTTGACGATGATTATTATTATCAAAGAAATACATAAATCATTATCAGTATATTTGTGTTTAACTGTGTTTTTGAGTTCTAACTTCCCAATTTTTATCCACGGAGTCAATTCCCGCCATTATTTCGCACAACCCACTTTATCACCTCTTTCTGTCACCTTCGCACTTCACACAGTCTAGCC
>NW_004797588.1:410788-417008 GCF_000002075.1 Aplysia californica | reverse complement strand
ACTCAACCCGGCCGCGTAATGAAGAATGATCAACCGGCTAATCGGGAGATCTTGAACAAGAAAGAATGATGGGAGATTTAGGGAGATGTGTGTGTGTGTGTGTGTGTGTGTGCGCGTGCGTGTGTGTGTGTGTGTGTTTAAGCAACGTGAATCCGAGCCCTAGGACGAAGGCTCAACCTGCCACCTTCGCGCTCTTTATTTTCTTTTTCCTCGTTTCGGCCTCCTCTAGATCTAAGTAAGTGTAGATATACTCTAGCTGCCCTCATCAAAGTACACAATATCTTTTAACGATAACAGAGGTGGACAGCGTCGATATTTTTAAAGGCTCAAGGCATCTTTATTTTTTCGGATAGTGTATACTGACTTTGAGGATGCCAGCAGCTAAAAGAGTAAACCAACCTCGATGAAGATTATTCACACTACCACGATATTTAGACGCAAGCACAAAACATTTTTTTGCTAAGGTTTTTCCCGAGTTAAGAGCACATTTTTACGCCCCGTGCGTAGTATATCGAGTCTATTGAACGGGGAACATATTAATCGACCGACCAATCTTCCTTCCTACCTTCTACCTACCTAAATACCTACCTTAATACCTACTTAATACATACCTACCTACCTAAATACTTACCTACCGACTTTAATACCTTCCTACCTACCTATCTACATATTTACATACCTACCTACCTACCTACCTACCTACCTACTTAAATAGCTACCTGCATAGCTACCTACCCGCCTACCTATCTACCTACTTAACTGCCTGCCTGCCTGCCTATCTACCTATCTACCTACCTATCTACCATATACCTACTCAACTACCTACCTACCTACCTGCCTGCCTGCCAACTTACCTAAATACCTACCTACCGACTTTAATACCTTCCTACCTACCTATCTACCTATTTACATACCTACCTACCTACCTACCTACCTACCTACCTACCTACCTACCTACCTAAATAGCTACCTGCATAGCTACCTACCTGCATACCTACCTACCTACCTACCTGCCTACCTGCCTACCTACCTACCTACCTACCTACCTACCTACCTACCTACCTACCTACCTACCTACTCAACTACCTACCTATCTATCTACCTACCTACCTACCTCCTGCCTGCCAACTTACCTGCCTGTCTGTCTGCTTGTCCGCCAGTTTGTTGATCCATATTTTTATCGGTCTTGTCTGTGTTGCCTGCTATCCGATTATCTACCGCACCTAACTGGCCTGACACAATAGGCTAACACTAAATCAATGCACCAGCGTCTGTGGTGTAGCGGTTAGGCGCCTCGCTGCCGCACTCAAGAGACCTGTGTTCGATTCCCGAGTGGGAATAATTCATATCGAGTATCCCGGTCTTTCTGTTGGGATGCTGTATTCCTCTCATTCCAGATTGGCCCTGACCTGCAGGGCAGGAAGTTCACCTCCTAATCAAATTATCTAAACTGTATTGATGTGGGCGTAAAAACACATCTTTACAACAACAACAAAAACCACATGTTTCTAAATCAATGCCACCATACACGAGACTTCCTCGATATTTCGGACTCATTTCGTGACTAAAAAGGTCCCACTAAGCATTGCTGCAATGGGACGATCTTGTGGTAAGGTAACAAAACGCATCCCCCCCCCCCCCATTTTTTTTAGCCAAACTATGTTATTTGTTAAACCGAAAGCCTGATCTGTTACCCTACTAGTGTGAAAAAAAAATCAAAGTGAAACTGAGACTAGTTTATGAATAAGTTTAAATTCAAATTACGGAAGAACGCTTTTTTAACAGTTACGCTGATTTTTTAAAAAAACACCTTTATTTCGAAATTGCCGTGAAATTTTTTTAAAGACGTTTTGTCGTCTTACGGTTGTGGTTGGTCCGGAGACACAGGGGCATACACCAGCCAGATGTTAAAGTGTACTGAGTCCAAAATTTTGAATAAAAATGTTTAATTAAGTTTCTTAGTTTGGTTTTAATAAGAGTTTTACGGCACTTGCAACACAATGAGGTCATAGAAGTGCCGAAGATTAGAGGTGTTACAAGAGAGTAACAAACACAAAAGAGAGTAGCAAACACAAAAAAGAAGGAGGGGAGATAAAGACGATAGATGTTTGATAGGAAAGAAGAAACAGCTTCAGTTTCTTAATCTGTTGCATCAGTTGTATGTGCTCAAGAAATATTTTGTCGAAATCCAAATTCTCAATGTTGAAGCAAGCAAGGAAAGATACGTAATACCGGTGCAACTGTTAAAAAGAATAAACAGTTTTCGTCTCTCTCCTGAAAAAAAAAATTGTTTGTGTTGGGTTTAGAGCATAGCAATAGCTTGTCGACAAATCGTCGACAGAGTACAACAACCCTGTGTCTCATAAAAACAAAATGCTACAGGAGAAGGAAAAAATACTTCATCAATTTAAGGGTTTTAGCTCCAATGAATTTAGACTTGGATTACACGATATGTGTCCGACAGGACCTTATGGCATAAAGGTATTGATTCGGAAATCACACCGGAAGTAGGGTAACATGTTATTACGGGCTTGTGAAAGCCCTCTATTTTCAAAGCAGCAACCCTATAAATGTTAGTTACAGGATTGTGCAAGTGAGTTTGGCTAAAAATGATGAGTTACAGGAATGTGCACCCAAGTCAGAGTCTTTGTTGTGTGATAATAGATTTTAGTGTCTGTATACAAGCATATACTTCGTGAAAATATACATGTAAATGATCTAGACATGTCGTGCAGAACGCACACTGTTGTACACGATTCCTTTCTCTTCTGTATGATCACTGAATTTCAATTTTTCATTTTAAAAATGAAAGATAAAACTGAATTGGACAGCAGAAGCAACATACAAATCGAGCTCAACTCTTTTCATTTGTCAATTGTTTCGGTTTCGTGTCATTTCTATAGGAATGGGTTTCATGACAACAAAATGGAATTTTACTATTGTTTTAAAAACTATAACACAAAAATTAAAACAACCGATACTTATTGCTTCGATAGCTTGAGTTAAAGTTAAATATGTCGACTTGATGATAGTGTTGATTCAGTGCTAGGGGGAAGCAAGACACACAGGCTGAAACGTCAGAGAGGAGGGAAAAGAATTAGGCCTAAGACCACCAGTGGCGCGCGCCACCCTCCCGCTCTCTTGGCTTGGTTATCAATGAAAGGGTAACTGACCTTTAAGAAGAAACCACAGGGAGTTCAGACGTGCCAAAATTTAATTGGTGTAAAATTACGTGTGGCTTTAAGTCGTGTATAGGTTCCTACATATTTGAGGGAGCACATTTTCCCCTCTCCTTCGTTACCCTGCTACATAGCAGGGGCTTGCCTTGGCTCTTCACCAGACAGTGCAACAGATTTCACAGTTTGTTTTTTTCTTTGTATTGGAACGCAATGGCCCTTACCATTCAAGTAGCTGCATGCCCTTTTCCAGGGTACTCTTATTTATTTCTACCGACACCAAGCTCTTTTTTAAACTTGTGGAAAGGGATAAATTTAGAATTTTGCCCAGTAGCCGCTCTTAACAGGCAGACTGACAGACAGACAGGCGCATTCAAAAGAGTGTTTTTATCCTCGTGACACAAATGCCGGGCCGCTTCTCTGCAAACGGCTTTTGTTGACATTAAGAATGCATTTGACCCTCAAAAGCTTTCGCAGTAAGACCAACGACCACCCCTATTTTAAAGTTGTAGTTGTCAAACTGGGGACACTTTCACTGTGGTTTGGTTTACCCAGACCGATTGATCTAGAGCTATGCCACCAACACCACGTCATAGTCATCGGTTCGGATGTTGGTGCAGGCCACTGTAAACAAAACTGAGGTCGGACTTAAGGCATACCCATAAGGCATCCCTAGATGTTTTCATACAATCTTCATAACAAGGCCCCAAAAATTAACACGAGCAACCATTTTTGCGAATTGGCTTATGCAGTCCCCAGTTTTAAGTACATGAAAATGACTTTTGGAGATATCTGAAAAGTAGAAACAATGACAGACCAAGAGATTAGCAGCGTGATGATAAGTTACGCTCTAAGGATGAAGAGCAAGAGCTAGACGTCCAGTGTGAAGGTTGAACATACCAGTCACGTCTCTCTCTCTCTCTCTCTCTCTCTCTCTCTCTCTCTCTCTCTCTCTCTCTCTCTCTCTCTCTCTCTCTTTTTTTTTCTTTTCAGTGCGAGGGAACCATAAATTCTACTCCAGGTAATTACATCTAAAGGCATGGTAGGACTAAAATGAGTTTGTTTGTTTTTTGTTTGTTTTTTATTCAACTAAAAAGTTATCCCATATAGGCAAGCGCAATGAAAATTAGACAACAGATTTGAAAAAGAAAAACTGAAAGAAACTTCAAAAATGTGTAAGTCATTTGAAATTGTTACCTTTTAAACATGCAAAGTATGAATTAAAGAAAGTGCAAATAGGGGGAAAAGAAACAAAAGAATACGTAAACAAGGAAGAGACTCGTCGGGGGGGCATAAAAGAGACTAATAGAAAATATTTAGAAATGTCGATACATCAGCGAGACTCTGCGATCCTTCCAAAGCTCTGGACGCAATATTAATCTACTAATTCTGCAGAAATTAGTTATCCCCGTAGCAAACATGTTTCTGACGTCCAAATGAAAGCCTTATAAATGCGTGTAATATGAGAGAATCAAACCCCATCTGTCACTTTGAGAATAGAACTTAGGACGGAATTGCTTCTTGAGCAGGCTCGAAAGTGTTTATCCTATTTACTGGCTTGTCGTCTGACCTGGCTCGTAACTACATGAAAATGAACAATAATACTATTATAATCCCTGCAAGGGCTCAAGGGCGTTGCCTTTGATACGTTCGGTATAATTACAATGAAAAGGGAAGGCGATTTGTTGGTGTGAATCTAGGGGGCAGAGGTGGGGGGGGGGTGAAATATAAAGGGTATAATTAATATCCTTTCGATTATTTGACGCACAAAGATGTTCAGACCGTCTATTTTCGGACAGGCTTAAGCGCCCATTGACAACTAATCAACGACACGAGTCATTTAGAAACGCATAGGACTGGAGAACGTTCCTTCAATCCCTGTTTATTTCCAAATACGATGTCAAGAGCATATCACCAAATGATCAACCCTGGATTCTTTATGGATGCCGCGAACGACACAGCTAGGACAAATCCGTTTTGAGCGGGGACATCCTCGCCGCATTTGCTAATGCTTTCAAATTAAGTCGCCCGGAAAAGTAGTCAATTCTGTGATTTGGCACATCAGAATGACGGACGTAACACGCAAGATTGTCTTTCCTCACGTGACAAAAGGTCACAAGATCACGTGACGTGTAGCCGTAAGATCATACATCATACATCCGGGGTCCAAATAGAAGAAAAGCAATGGTTGCAGAGCCTCTTGGGGAATTTTATTGGAGGGTGCAAAGTGTATATCAACCTACCTCCTCTCATCGAGGATACTGAATTTCATATTTTTGTTTATAAAAACACACCAAGGGTCAACTTTTTTCTAGAATTGAAATGTGCCCAGAAATATACTAATTATTCGAGTTTCTTGGTTTATTGTCCCCTCCAAACATAGTTTGGGGGCTCTCAGAGCCTAGAGGTTACGGTGTCCGCCTCTCATTCAATACATCCTGGGTTCGAAATCTGACAACGACACAAAATATTTTCTTCTCAAAAATGTTCTCTTTTCATGTCCTTTCCTGCTCTCTGACCATGTTCTGTCCTCTGCGTTGGTCTCTACTTTCTGCCCTCACCTCGAACCCCTTTGCCCCCCTCCTCTGGGCTCCTGACTCTTTCTGCAGCCTTTCTACTGCTACCCCTTGACCCTTTCTTATTGCTGTCTTTCAGCCACTCCCCTGATCTTAGGGTAGGTAAGATCGAACACCCAGCTTTCTCAGATAAGAGCGAAACATCTCAGAGGTCCCGTGTGCAAGTTGCGCATGCTAAAGATCCTTTGGTGACCCAGAATCGATAATAGTAGGCTTCTGCCACCACCCGGGCATAATTCAAAATTAATTCCTACCAAACCGAAAATGTTTAATGTGTCCTGCGGGCTCCCATAACATTATGCAGTTTCAAGCGAGTAAAACACTTACCAAAAAAAAACCCAACAACATAGTTTAAATCCCTGGTTTAAATACACTCCATGTGCGTGTGCGTGTGCGTGTTGGTATATGCGGATTTGTGTTTGTGTGTGTGTGTGTTTGTGTGTGTGTGTGTGTGTGTGTGTGTGTGTG